>NC_091326.1:23962875-24045375 GCF_038502225.1 Cherax quadricarinatus
TTACTGGTGATGGTGGGTTATTAGTGAGGGTGTGAGGCAGTCTGGGTTACTGGTGATGGTGGGTTATTAGTGGGGGTGTGATGCAGTCTGGGTTATTGGTGATGGTGGGTTATTAGTGAGGGTGTGAGGCAGTCTGGGTTACTGGTGATGGCGGGTTATTAGTGGGGGTGTGAGGCAGTCTGGGTTACTGGTGGTGGTGAGTTATTAGTGAGGGTGTGAGGCAGTCTGGGTTACTGGTGATGGTGGGTTATTAGTGGGTTAGGGTGTGGGTTACTAGTGGTGGCGGGTTATTAGCAGTCTGGGTTACTGGTGATGGTGGGTTATTAGTGAGGGTGTGAGGGGTTACTAGTGGTGGCGGGTGTGGGGTTAGGCTGGTGATGGTGGGTTATTAATGAGGGTGTGAGGCAGTCTGGGTTATTGGTGATGGTGGGTTATTAGTGAGGGTGTGAGGCAGTCTGGGTTACTGGTGATGGTGGGTTATTAGTGAGGGTGTGAGGCAGTCTGGGTTACTGGTGATGGTGGGTTGGGTTACTGGTATGTGGGGGAGGGTGTGAGGCAGTCTGGGTTACTGGTGATGGTGGATTATTGTGAGGCAGTGGGTTACTGGGTGTGGGTTAGGAGGGTGTGATGCAGTCTGGGTTACTGGTGATGGTGGGTTATTAGTGAGGGTGTGAGGCAGTCTGGGTTACTGGTGATGGTGGGTTATTAGTGAGGGTGTGAGGCAGTCTGGGTGGTTGGTGGGTTAAGGGTGTGAGGCAGTGGGTTATGGTGGGGGTTATTAGTGAGGGTGTGAGGCAGTCTAGCGTGATGGTGGGTTATTAGTGAGGGTGTGAGGCAGTCTGCGTTACTGGTGATGGGTTATTAGTGAGGGTGTAAGGCAGTCTGGGTTACTGGTGATGGTGGGTTATTAGTGAGGGTGTAAGGCAGTCTGGGTTACTAGTGGTGGCGGGTTATTAGTGAGGGTGTGAGGCAGTCTGGGTTACTGGTGGTGGTGGGTTATTAGTGAGGGTGTGAGGCAGTCTGGGTTACTGGTGATGGTGGGTTATTAGTGGGGGTGTGAGGCAGTCTGGGTTACTGGTGATGGTGGGTTATTAGTGGGGGTGTGAGGCAGTCTGGGTTACTGGTGGTGGTGGGTTATTAGTGAGGGTGTGAGGCCGTCTGGGTTACTGGTGATGGTGGGTTATTAGTGAGGGTGTGAGGCAGTCTGGGTTACTGGTGATGGTGGGTTATTAGTGGGGGTGTGAGGCAGTCTGGGTTACTGGTGGTGGTGGGTTATTAGTGAGGGTGTGAGGCAGTCTGGGTTACTGGTGATGGTGGATTATTAGTGAGGGTGTGAGGCAGTCTGGGTTACTGGTGATGGTGGGTTATTAGTGGGGGTGTGAGGCAGTCTGGGTTACTGGTGATGGTGGGTTATTAGTGAGGGTGTGAGGCAGTCTTGGTTAATGGTGATGGTGGGTTATTAGTGAGGGTGTGAGGCAGTCTGCGTTACTGGTGATGGGTTATTAGTGAGGGTGTAAGGCAGTCTGGGTTACTGGCGTTGGTGGGTTATTAGTGAGGGTGTAAGGCAGTCTGGGTTACTAGTGGTGAGGGTGTGAGGCAGGGTTATTGGTGATGGTGGGTGTGAGGCAGTCTGGGTTACTGGTGGTGGTGGGTTATTAGTGAGGGTGTGAGGCAGTCTGGGTTACTGGTGATGGTGGGTTATTAGTGGGGGTGTGAGGCAGTCTGGGTTACTGGTGATGGTGGGTTATTAGTGGGGGTGTGAGGCAGTCTGGGGTTACTGGTGTGTGGTTACTGGTGATGGTATTAGTGAGGGTGTGTGGGTTACTGGCCAGTCTGGGTTACTGGTGATGGTGGGTTATTAGTGAGGGTGTGAGGCAGTCTGGGTTACTGGTGATGGTGGGTTATTAGTGGGGGTGTGAGGCAGTCTGGGTTACTGGTGGTGGTGGGTTATTAGTGAGGGTGTGAGGCAGTCTGGGTTACTGGTGATGGTGGGTTATTAGTGAGGGTGTGAGGCAGTCTGGGTTACTGGTGATGATGGGTTATTCGTGAGGGTGTGAGGCAGTCTGGGTTACTAGTGGTGGCGGGTTATTAGTGAGGGTGTGAGGCAGTCTAGGTTCCTGGTGATGGTGGGTTATTAGTGAGGGTGTGAGGCAGTCTGCGTTACTGGTGATGGGTTATTAGTGAGGGTGTAAGGCAGTCTGGGTTACTGGCGATGGTGGGTTATTAGTGAGGGTGTAAGGCAGTCTGGGTTACTAGTGGTGTGCAGTCTGGGTTACTGGTGATGGTGGGTTATTAGTGAGGGTGTGAGGCAGTCTGCGTTACTGGTGGTGGTGGGTTATTAGTGAGGGTGTGAGGCAGTCTGCGTTACTGGTGGTGGTGGGTTATTAGTGAGGGTGTGAGGCAGTCTGCGTTACTGGTGGTGGTGGGTTATTAGTGAGGGTGTGAGGCAGTCTGCGTTACTGGTGGTGGTGGGTTATTAGTGAGGGTGTGAGGCAGTCTGGGTTACTGGTGATGGTGGGTTATTAGTGAGGGTGTGAGGCAGTCTGGGTTACTGGTGATGGTGGGTTATTAGTGGGGGTGTGAGGCAGTCTGGGTTACTGGTGGTGGTGGGTTATTAGTGAGGGTGTGAGGCAGTCTGGGTTACTGGTGATGGTGGGTTATTAGTGAGGGTGTGAGGCAGTCTGGGTTACTGGTGATGGTGGGTTATTAGTGAGGGTGTAAGGCAGTCTGGGTTACTGGTGGTGGTGGGTTATTAGTGAGGGTGTGAGGCAGTCTGGCTTACTGGTGGTGGTGGGTTATTAGTGATGGTGGTGGGTTATTTGGGAGGGTGACAGTGGTGGTGGGTTATTTGGGAGGGTGACAGTGGTGGTGGGTTCTCTTCCCGGCACCTCTATTCTCCTTCCTGACATCCCTGGCATGAACCCACAGACTTCGCGGAGGCGGGTGGTGGCGACAGCGGTGGCGCCGATCCCGGGGGGGGGGTGGAGGTTAGGGGGAGGTAAGGAGGGGGTTAATTCCAGAAAGATAAAGTCTTGACTTGCTGTAGGTTTACCGTAATATCAGGAGCACTTCGCTGAACCTAGGTTTGGGTGGGTGTGAGTTGAAAGTGCCTAGCATGGGCCAGTAGACTAGCTGAAATGCTCCTATTCATACATTCACTCATTCTTTTTAGTACAGGTGTGCGAGATTAATATTTTGAGAGAGAGAGAGAGAGAGAGAGAATGTGGTGCCTGGCTGTCTGGGAGATGGCAGAACTAAGTTGGTGCCCCCCCCCCCTTCACCACCACCCCAGTAACTGCTTGCAGCCCTCCAGAAGGTCCTGAAGCTGTCGCGGCTTAGCCAGTAAGGGGGTAAATTCAGAGGGTCTCGGCCAGGGATTGGCCACTGTGGGTAGCCAGGTCCCCAGACAAGGAGTTTTCAAGGGGAAACTGGATCACTACATCCTCCTAGTGCCAGATCAACCGGGCTATGATAGCTGTGGTTCAAAGGGCCGCTAATTGCAACAGTGTATTTCAGTAGGTAGTTTTAAGGACACCTGGTCTTAGGCCGTGCTGCGAGGGCAGAACTCTGGAAACCTGTCACAGGTAGGGTTCAGTGTTGGTGTATATGTCGTGCCCAGTAGAGTGGATCAAGCCATGATCCACCAGGAAGCCTGGTCGAGGGAGGTCAACACGGGGGCGTTGACCCCTGGAACAACCTACAGGTAGATTATGCGAAAAATGATTGAACGAACTCGCGCTCTAGCGCGCGCGCGCACACACACACACACACACACACACACACACACACACACACACACACACACACACACACACACACACACACACACACACACACACACACACACACACACACCGTTCCCTGTTATTTTAATCCCTATTTGTAGTTCAATACGCGTTTTTATAGGCTTATATAACCTAATCTATGTTAACTTTTCCTAATTAAAATATGAAAAGCTGGAGGTTTTAAGAGATTGACATTGAGCTCTTATTTGTGGTTAAAACATTGTTGATTTATGGCGACCAGGTATCAGGCAGCCTTGATGACTCTTACATGTTCATAGGCTTTAAACCCATTTAATCTAACTTCTTAACCAACTACGTCAAACAAAAACGTAGTGGCACGAGGATGCATGTGGGTTGCTTATGTACAAATAAAACCAAGTAATCCAAACATCCAAAGTGGAGCATTTTCTTTTCTCTTGTCAACATAAAGGGATCTAAAACAAGGAAAAACAAAGTTTCTTTCGTGAATGCTCTTACAGAAGTACATAAACTGTTTAGGGTAGTGAAGTCTGGATACTAGTTTATTGTTTATCATAAAGTTCCTTGATAATATTAAAAATCACGAAAACGATTGGAAATTCACTAATATTTTCAAAGTGGTTATTTTGCATATTGTGATATCTCCAATTTATTGTGATCTTATTGCATCACATACATGGTTGTGATGTATATGTGAACTTATGGGCAGCCAGCAGCAGCCTGACCAGAGCAGCAGACAAGCGTGGCCTGCCTACGGGAGTTGAAAAACTCAAAACTCATTAAAGGTATATTAAAAAGTACATGGGATATAGGAGTTGAAGACAAATGAACAAGCAGCAGGAGGAAGAAAAGAATGAGCAGGAAGATGAGTAGCAGCAGCAGCGCGATGAGGAACAGCAGCAGGAGGAGGAGGTGCAGAAGTAGCAGCAGGAAGAGGGGAACGAGCAGCCATCTGGATGATGAGCAGTAGCAGCAGCAGTAGAAAGAAGAGCAGGAGCAGCATGAAGAGTAGCGGCAGCAACAGGATGAGATGAGGGGGAGGAACAGTAGGACAGCAGCAGAGGAACAGGAGGATTAGAACCAGCAGCAGAAGGGAGAGGAGCAGTAGCAACACAAGGAGCAGCAGTAGGAAAAGGAGGAGGAGGAGAAGGAGGGTACGGGGATAATGTTGAGTGTGTGCGTGGCTGAGGCTCCAGGCAGCCTCCCCCTCAGTGTTTGGCTCCAGTCCAGGGTGTGCGCTCTCTCCAGGTCACAGCTCCAGCCAGGCCGCCGCGCCTCGCATCCGCTGCTACACTCCTGCTGCACAATTCTGCTGCTCTACCAACCACTAATACTCTCATACATTCGTTGTTACCTCTACTGCACCTTTCTACCTACCTGCTGCTACTGCACATTTCCTACACCAGTGTCACACCCTCGTTTGCAGCACCCATTCTGTGTGGACGCCACAGACAATACTGTGGTAGTCACGGTCGCTCTACTGTGGTAGCTACGGTCACTACTGCGGTAACCACGGTCTCTACTGTGGTAGCCACGGTCACTCTTGTGAAAAATGGCCAAGAGAGACTGTGTGTCCAGGGGTGGAGCCATTCAGTGTGTCGGTAGCGAGCAGTGAAAGCCCTTCGGGAATATCAGAGTTGTGCTTGAGAGAAGTGTGTGCTTGCTTGCTTGGGTGCGTGCGTGCGTGTTTGCGTGCATGCGTAGCGTGTGCGTGCGTGTTAGTGTTAACCAGGGTGACTCAGTACGCCGTCCCTTGGATAGTGTGGGACATACATAGCAGCACGCCTGCAAGACTGTTTAGACTCGTAACACGTTACAAGTGCTTCAGAATCTCTCGTGGGTTGTCTTTATGTGCGTGAGTGTGTTGTGGCAGACTTGGCCCGTGGTGCTTCTGCCAAGTGCAAACACTGAAAGAATCATCTTTCCCTTAAAACACTGAATCACCTCTTCCCCTTAAAACACTGAAATAATCACATTTTTCCCCCTTAGCCCGGAGGGAAAGTGAGAGCTTCACTGTTACGCGTGCCATAAATCCTATCCGGGAGTAACATCCGTTCCCAGCAGAGGTGTTCTGGGTAGTTTGAACCTCTACCTACTTTCACTTTTATTTACGTATTAGTTTTAGTCCAAGGAGGTCAGGCATCCGCTCTTAAATAACGAGTGTCATCTTTCTTCCCCTCTCTTGCGCATCAAGACAGGTTGTGAGCCTGTCTTGGTGTCCTTGACTCCAATCTTGGTAAGTACTGAGTGTATCTTGTGTTTTTGGATGCGTAACGCAGATGTGCCAGTGATGATAACCTCGTCACTTTCGTGGTGTTTGACCGCAGGGAGAGACAAGTTAGCTTGTTTACTTTTTATTACCTTCGTTATCGCATGGCTGGGAACTTTATGGGGGGTAAAGAGCTTAAGAGGGATCCAGAATTTTTCTGGGGCGGAGAGCCTTATGGGTATTAGGTTTTACTGAGGTCAAAGGACTTTATGGAATACTGGGGCTTTAAGGGAAAAACATATTTAAAGAGGGCCTTAATTGTAGTCTGAAATATGAATTCCTCTTCTGCTAAAATTTCTCCACATGGGCTCGTTTCTTCCATTAATTAATGCTTATTATACGTTTGTGTATGTATGTATGTATATGTCATCGCATTGATAGTCGGAAATCGCTGAATATCTAGGGAACTGGGAAACATGGAAACAGGAGAGTTCAGATACTGTATAGGAGGAGGTACTATAGTATCCAGAAAGACGCAAGTAATAGTGGCGGTGATATATAATTCGGCAACAAACAATAGAAGACCGAGTGAGGAGTAAGATCAACATAGGACAATGATTCACGTACTGGAAACAGTGGCATGGAGGGCAAAAGGAAATAAAATCAACTCTAGTACTAGCTGACTTGAAATTTATGGGCACAAGTTATGAGTCAACATGTGAAGGATACAAGAGTGAAGGGAGATGAGCCAGCTAGACTTGATTTGGTTCTCACGCAAAATTTGTATGACACAGCGGAAATTAATTAGGAGGGACCAGTAGGATTCCAGCGATCATGTGGCATCTTGCTTTGAGTACCTCTTGGAAATGGGAATGGAGAAAGAGAAGAGGCAAGTAACAGAAGATGGGATTACAGAAGAGGGGACTATGATGGCAAGAAAATTTCTCTGAGGTAAGTAGGATGGGAAAAGGAACGGGAAGGCAGAACTGTACAAGAAATGGAGGTAATAGTCAGAGTGCCAAGAGGCAAAGGTGAGATTCATAACAACCATGAAAACAGCAGGGAAAACGAAGCCCATCATGTTTAAAACGAGAATGCAGAGAAGCCAAGGAAAGAAGAGGGTTTGGGAAAAATATAAATGAAATCAAAAGGCAGAAAACCAAGAAGCAGACATGAGAGCTAGCAACTAGTAAGTAAGAAGGAAGGTACTCTGGAAGATAGTTTGAAAATGATATAGCTTTAACGGTCAAAACAGAACCAAAGTTACGCCGTGTAAGACAAAAGACGATTGTGAAGGAGCAAGTGATAAGGCTGAGGGAGGAGGAAGGATGCTAGTAAAGAATGACACAAGTTTGTGGAGTTCGTGGAAGGCACATATAGAGCAGACCAACAGGTACTGGAGAGTATCAGTACAAATAAAGTGATGAGACTCCTACAAGAGCTGCCTTACCTGTTAACCAGAACTCCCAGAGATATTAAGATCTACATTATTTAGTTTATAAGTATCGTTGTTATTTACCTTTCCAACCTTAAAACTTTGCATTTGCCTGTGTTAAACTGCATCTGTCACTTCACCGACCACTGCACCATTCTATTCATCAGCAAACTTGCTAATGTTGCTATTTGTACCCTCTATATCGTTTATGTAAATTGTTAACAAGGAGCCCAACACTGACCCCTGTGGAACACCGCTTGTGACGTTTCCCCACTCTGATTTCTCTCTTGCCTATCTATCAGTCACGCCACAATCCAGGAAAAAAATTTTCCTGTTCTTTGTGCCTCGACTTTCCTCAGTAGTCGCCGATGTGGGACTCTTGTCAAAAGCCTTACTGAAGTCCATATATACAATATATTACCATGTTCTACCTCAAATACCTTAGTAAGAAAAGTTATTAAGTTTGTAAGGCAGGAACACCCTTCTGTAAAACCATGCTGAGATTCGTTAATCAATTTATGTCCTTCAGTATGGCTACAAAATGCCTAAGCAATTACAGATTCCATCAATTTTCTCACTATGGAGGTTAGGCTTATTGGTCTGTAGTTCGAAGTTAGCTTTGAACTACAGACCTGCTTTGTAGATAGGTATCACATTTGCCATTTTCCACTTATCTGGTATAATGCCAGCTCGTAAAGATGTATTGAAAAGACTAGCCAGAGGTTCACTAAGGTTGTGCCTTACATTCCTTTAAAACCCTTGTGAACAGTTCATCAGGGTTCAGAGATTTGTTAGGTTTTAATTCATCTATTTGAGAACCATTTCACTAGTGACTTGGATCGTGCATCACTTATCATCGTTCAGTTCAACATGGTTTATTATATAGCTAGTATCTTCCTGCATGACAACTTAGAGGAAATAAGTGTTAAAAAATCTTCACATTTCCTAATCACTGTTGGTGAGCTGACCAGAGTGACTTTTGAGTGGGCCTATCTTTTCCCTAATCTTACTTCTGTATATCTGAAAGAAACCCTTTGGGTTACTCTTTGAATCCCTTGCGACTTAACCTCGTAATCTATTTTTGCTTTCCTTGTTCCCTTTTTTGTTTCATGCTTTAATTGAATAAATTTATTTCTTAAGTCCCCTCTCTTCTTTTGATTCGTTTGTATATGCCTCGCTTTTGACCAATGAGGTGTTTTAATCTATTTTTTATCCATTTTGGGCCATTTTTGCTTAATCTAATTTCTCTGGAACATAAATTGTCTGTGCAGCTAGAGCTATTCTCTGAAAATCGTCATATTGGCAACCATCACCACGTACCTGAGCCATAGTTAGGTCATTCCAGTTCAACCCACCAAGGCAATTATGCAAACCTGTGAAATCGGCCAAGCGGAAGTCAGGGACAGAGACTTGATTGTAATTATTAGGGTAATTCGATGATATAAGTGCCTCTTCATTTGATTCACCTGTAAATTCCTCTCTTTTGACCTGTGATAAGTTTTAATCTATTATTCGTTCATTTAAGGTCTTTTTTATTTGATTAATTTTCCTATTTGGAACATAAGTTGCCTGGCCAGCTTGAACTCTGCTTTACAAAATATCACCACTTAACCTGACTCACAGGATAATGACCATTCAGGTCATGCCAGTTCATCTCATCTCAGATAAACAAAAGTCAATGACATTTACCTGATTGTAGTTATTAAGAGAGTTCCATGGTATATTGTGTCTGAGTGATTTGTGATTGCTTTCCCCAAGCTTATCAATAACTTCAAAGTTATTAATTAGAGATTCTTTGATGGCAAGAACCAAATCAAGCAATTTATTTCCTCTAGTTGGTTCTATCACTAACTTTTAAAAAAACTATACTGGATCGTTTCTAGAAAGTATGAAGACTCGAGATTTCCTGTCAGATTGCTTCAACTAATTTGTGTGAAGTTAAAATCTCCCATTAGCACAACATTTTCATATCTAGATGCTTTGGTAATTTCGTCCCATAGAAGTTGCCACGTTGCTTATCAAGGCTTGGGGGCTGTAACTCACATCCTAGATTAGTTTTTCACGTCCTTCGAGAAACTGTAGCCAAACAAATTCAGAGCTGTTGCTTCCACTTTTTTTTTCTACTCCAACAGTTTAAATTATGTCTGACGTACATCGCCAACTCCACCCTTCCCATTGACCCTATCCCAATGAAATAATTTATAGCTTTGTGACATACAGCAGTTATTTCTCTATCTTTCAGGTTGAAACAGGTCTCTCTTATAGCATTAATATCTATGATTCCTGCATATGCAGTTATCCTTAGCTCATCTATTTTATTTCTTACACTCCTACTATTAGTATAGTAGACCTTAAGAGAGTTAGTCACTCGCTGCCCTCTAGACCCCTAGCTGTCTTCAGAAGGGAGCTGGACAGGCACCTAAAGTCAGTGTCTGACTGGCCGGGGTGTGGTACGTACTTTGGTTTGCGTGCGACCAGCAGTAACAGCCTGGTTGATCAGGCCCTGTTCCACCGTGAGGCCTGGTCATGGACCGTGCCGCAGGGGCGTTTACCCCTGGAGCACTTTCCAGGTATACTGTCTTTGTTGACCAATTACAGTGCATTTATCAACAACTTCATGATGAATAGTGCCCTTTGAACACATCCCTGAGGTATCCTGACACAAGAACACAAGAAAGAAGAAACACTGCAGCAGGCCCAGCGGCCCACGCGATACAGGTCCAAGTCTCCTACCGGCCCAAGCCAGTGCCCCAACCTAGTCAGGCCAGGTCACACACTCAAGGAAGGAACACGGCAACTGACCTAGTAGCACAAGCTAATCAAGTCCAACTCACATCCACCCACACCCACTCATGTGTTTATCTAACCTATTTTTAAAACTACACAACGTTTTAGCCTCTATAACTGTACTCGGGAGTTTGTTCCACTCATCCACAACTCTATTACCAAACCAGTGCTTTCCTATATCCTTCCTGAATCTGAATTTTTCCAACTTAAAACCATTGCTGCGAGTCCTGTCTAGCCTAGATATTTTCAGCACGTTACTTACATCCCCTTTATTTATTCCTGTCTTCCATTTATACACCTCAATCATATCCTCCCTAATTCTATGCCTTTCTAGAGAGTGCAGATTCAGGGCCCTCAGTTTATCCTCATACGGAAGATTTCTGATACATGGGATCAACTTTGTCATCTTTCTTTGTATGTTTTCCAGAGCATTTATATCCATTCTGTAATACGGTGACCAAAACGTGCAATATAATCTAAATGAGGCCTAACCAAGGATATGTAGAGTTGAACAACCTGAGGACTCCTATTTATGCTTCTTGATATGAAGCCAAAGATTGTTAGCTTTATTGTGAACACTTATGCACTGTTGTCTTGGTTTCAGATTACTGCTAATCAGAGCTCCTAAATCTTTTTCGCAATCCGTAATATTAAGATCTACATTATTCAGTTTATATGTCCATGGTTATTTTCCTGTCCAACATTTAGAACTTTGCATTTGTCTGTATTAAACTGCATCTGCCACTTCTCCGACCACTGCATCAGTCTATTCAAATCTTCCTGGAGTGCTCTACTGTCCTCATCAGAATGAATTCGACGGCCTATTTTGGTGTCATCGGCAAACTTGCTAATGTCGCTCTTTATGCCCTCATCTATGTCGTTTATCTAGATTGTGAACAACAGGGGGCCCAACACTGACCCCTGTGGAACACCGCTCGTGACGCTTCCCCACTCTGATTTCTCCCCATTTATGCAAACTCTCCTGCTGCCTCTTTGTCAACCATGCCTCTATCCAGGAAAAAATTTCTCCTATTCCATGTGCCTTAATTTTCCTCAATAGTCTCTGATGTGGGACCCTGTCAAAAGCCTTACTAAGTCCATATACACAATATCATATTCATTACCATGATCTACCTCCTCAAATACCTTAGTGAAAAAAGTTAATGAATTCGTAAGGCAGGATCGCCCCTTTGTGAAACCATGCTGAGATTCGTTGATTAATTTAAGCTTTTCAAGGTGGCTACGAACTGCCTCGCCAATTATTGATTCCATAAATTTTCCCACTATGGAGGTTAGGCTTATTGGTTTATAGTTCAATGCTAAGGACCTGTCACCTGCTTTGAAAATAGGTATCACATTTGCCATTTTCCACTTATCGGGTAACATGCCAGTTTGTAGTGATATATTGAAAAGATTAGCCAAAGGTTTGCTAAGCTCCTCTTTACATTCCTTTAGAACCCTTGCATACAGTTCATCAGGGCCTGGGGATTTGTTAGGTTTTAATTTATCTATTTGCCTAAGAACCATGTCACTTGTGACCCTAATCGTGCATAGTTTATTATCGTCCTGTTCTACATAATTTACTATTTCTGGAATATTGCTAGTATCTTCCTGTGTAAAAACTGAGAGGAAGTATATGTTAAGAATTCTGCACATTTCCTTATCACTGTCCTTGAGCTGACCTGAGTAACTTTTGAGTGGGCCTATCGTGTCCCTGTTCTTACTTCTGTATACCTGAAAGAATCCTTTTGGGTTAGTCTTTGATTCTCTTGCAACTTCAACCTCATAATCTCTCTTTGCTTTTCTTATTCCCTTTTTATCTCTTTAACTGAATATATTGATTTCTTAATAGCCACTCTCCTCTTTTGATTTGCCTATATATGCCTCTTTTGACCAATGAGACGTTTTAATCTATTGTTCATCCATTTAGAATCATTTTTGTTTGATCTGATTTCCTTATTTGGAACATAAGTTGTCTGAGCAGCTAGAACTATGCCCTGGAAAATGTCATATCAGCAGTCATCACCACCCACCTGACCCATAGGTCATTTCAGTTCAACCCACCCAAGTAAGTTTTATGTCCTATGAAATTAGTCAAGCAGAAGTCAGGGACAGAGACTTGATTGCCATTATTAGGGGAATTTCATGATATATTAAAACTGAGTGATTTGTGATCACTTTCCCCAAGCTCATCATTAACCTCAAGATTATTAATTAGCATTTCCCTGCTGGCAAGAACCATGTCAAGCAGGTTATTTCTTCTAGTTGGTTCTGTCACAAACTGTTTTAAAAAAAATACTGAATATCAAGAAAGTCACTCGACTCTAAATTTCCTGTCAAATTGGTCCAGTCAGTCTGTAGTTGAAATCTCCCATTATCACAACATTTTCGTATGTAGATGCCTTACAAATTTCATCCCATAGACGTTTACTGCACTCCCTATCAAGATTTGGGGCCCTGTAAATCACGCCCAAAATTAGTTTTTCACGGCCCTCAAGAAGCTGTAACCAAACAGATTCAGTGGCTGTCGCTTCTAATTTTATATCTTGTCTAACACCTCAATTTAAACTGTCTCCTACATACTTCGCTACTCCACCCTTCCTGTTGACCCTGTCAGTGTGGAATAATTTATAGTCTTGTATGTGACATTCAGAAGGCATCTCTCTATCTTTCAGATTGAGCCAGGTCTCTGTTATAGCAATGATATCTATGTGTCCTGCACTTGCAATTAATCTTAGCTCTATCTTATTTCTTACACTCCTGCTGTTAGTATAGTAGACCTTAAGGGAGCTAGTCCCTTGCTGCCCTTTGCTGTCTCCCTTTGTTTGCTAACCTGATCTATTGTCTTTATTTATAACTTCATGATGAATGTCTTATACATTTACTGTTTTCAACCGTAGTGTTGCAACCTGCCTGTTTCCCACACACACCCATACCTCTATCTTCTATTAGTTTAAAATCCTAGACATTTCAGCAATGGCCTTCTCGGTAGAGTTTGCAAGTGCTACCACCCCTTCCCCAGAGAGATGTACCCCATCCCTTGCATACATATCTTGTTTGCCATAAAAGTTGTCCCAGTTGTCAATGAATGGGATTGCAAGTTCCTTGCAGTATCTGTCTAGCCATCAATTTACACCAATTGTCCTAGACAACCATTCATTGCCCACTCCCCTTTCAGGCAAGATGCTACATGTGATTGGGACCCCTCCCTTAGACTTAATTAAATCTATCGGTGACCTGTACTTATCTAGCAGCTCTTCTCTCCTACCCTTCTTGGTATCATTTCCACCAGCACTGAGACAGACAATAGGCTTGTTCCCATTACCTGACATGATATTATCCAACCTGTTGACTATGTCACTAACACGATGTTATATTGAGACTACCTCCAATATCAGGTCATACCAGGTGTCCTGTTTCTGTCTGGGAGCACAGTAGTTAGTACTAATCTGGGTCATTAGGCTTTCAGGTGATGAAGTCTCACGGTAGGTGACCAAGCCAGAGGTGGGGGTGTGTGGAGGCCATTGTAACCTCTTATGGTCTCTCAGATTTTTGTGTCTGAAAAGAAAGGAGTGGTGGTTGGTAATCTCCAAACCTAAGTCTTGTTAGAGGATTCTAACCTCTATTGAAGGCAGGTGTAGCATGCTTCTATAGGAAGTGACAGAAGAAATTATTGGGGGAGGGGGGCCTATATAAACTCGGGTAAGTAGCTAAGAGGAGGACTTCCGGGAGAGATGTGGCAGGGCAAGGAGTTAGCTGAGACCAGTGTGAGGGGGGGTCTTGAACCTGTGGCGGCTAGACGCTTGCTGATTTCCTGGGAGTGAGTTGTTCTAAGGATTCTATTCTATAAGTGTATATTTTATCTCGTCAGCTAATTATATTCCCCAGTCTCAGTATTCTTGTATCTTCCCCAGTTATCTTTGTATAATCCCTCTTTAACCATATATAGTTGTATAAGTATTAATAAATTGTAATTGAGTGGAATAATACATTCACGGTCCCCGTCTTTATTTTGTTATTCTTATTAAGGCAAAAGTTAATTGGTCATAGACCGGGCTGCGAGGGCGCTGACCCCGGGACACCCTGAAGGTATATGTGTGTGTGTGTGTGTCTGTATGTATATATATATATATATATATATATATATATATATATATATATATATATATATATATATATATATATATATATATATATATATATATATATATATATATATATATATATATATATATATATATAAACAAAGTAATACTTTGGATGGTGAAACTATTCGGCAACACACGCCAGGCAGTCTAACGTGTTACTGACTACCTTGTCACTCTACTCCACAATATTTACCTTTCTTTTTTTTGTTTCATAAAATGCTAGTATTCACTTGATTAGTTGACAAACTGTAGATTTTCAGTTATCACATTCACTGGTAAGTACATCTATTTTGCTTCTGTCACATCAGTATCCTGCAATAATCCATTGTCATAGGACACCAGAATATTCCAGTTGTTCTTAGAATCTTGTCCTAATTACGGTGCACCAGCGTTGAAAATATGAAGAGGAACCCCCTTTTTTTCGTGATACCCATTTAACGTGGCAACATGAGGATAAGTAATTCCTTTTATAGATAAATTAGACACATGTGCAACACTTGGGTATCTTTATTGAGGAAAAGTTTCTCAACACAATGACTGCATCAGTCCAATACAACGAAGAATGGTGAAGATCAGAAGGAGTTTGAGGTAATCAGTCCCTCAGCCTAGAGTCAGTGTAATCAGAACACAAACATAGTAGTAGTGAACAGGGCAAGATCCAGCATCAGCGAGGTCTAAAGCTCGGTGCAGCAAGGCACTGTCCTGGCACCTCTGCTGTTTCTCATCCTCATAGCAGACATAGATAAAAACACCCGTCACACTTCTGTATCATCATTTGCAGATGACACTAAAATAAGCATGAAAGTCACTACGATAGAGGACACTGAAAAAGTACAGGAAGACATAAACAGGGTTTTCCAGTGGGCAGTGGAAAACAACATGACGTTCATTGGCGATAAGTTCCAGTTGCTTAGGTATGGAAAGAATGAAGAACTCAAAAGCAACACTCTATACAAAACTCAAGAGGGTCACCAAATAGAACGTAAGGAACACGTAAAAGACCTGGGAGTAATTATCGCAAACCCTCTTAATGTTGCCACCGAAATTGGTAATCATCTTGTCCGTATCTTTTGGGGCTTCATCTATGCCCCACGTTTCGTTCCTCAAAGTCTGCCAGAGAGTTAGAGCCCTTAAACTTTTCTTCTATCAGAGAAGAATCTTATAATGTGCCTTCTACACTTCTGGAACTGGAGGCAACACTCCCAGCTTGCCGATCATCGGCAGCTGGGCCTGACGGCATTCATATTCGGATGCTAGAGCATTTACGTCAGTCAGCCCTTGCAGTCCTCTTACGACTCTTAATCTTATTTGGTCACAAGGAGTTCTTTCCCAGCTGTGGAAATCTACCATTGTTCACTCTTTCCGCAAACCGGATACTACGGGACATGATGCCTCCCACAATCGTCCCATTGCTCTTACCAGTGCACTTTGCAAGGTGAAGGGACGTCTGGGAAATAGACGTTTGATGTGGTATTTCGAGACAGGCAACACACACTCCACTAGTCACTATGGCTTTCGTAAGGGCCGTTCTACCATTGACCCCCTTACTACGCTTAAATACAACAACACAATAAGTGTCCGGGTCCCAATACTGTTCAATTGCCTCCCAGCATACATAAGGGGGATTACCAGTAGACCCTTGGCTGTCTTCAAGAAGGCACTGGACAATCACTTAGTCAGTACCTGACCAACCGGGCTGTGGTTCGTACGTCAGCTTGCGTGCGGCCAGCAGTAACAGCCTGGTTGATCAGACCCTGATCCACCATGAGGCCTGGTTTCAGACTGGGCCGCGGGGGCGTTAACCTCCGAAACCCTCTCCAGGTAAACTCCGTAATGCCTTTGCCAATATCTACTCAGTTATCGTCATCTTTTTTGACCTTGAGAAGGCATATGGCACTACTTGGAGGTATATCATCTTGGCCCAGGCCCCCTCCTTAGGCCTCCGAGGCAGTCTACCATTTTTCCTTAGCTTCTTAACTGAAAGACATTTCCATACTCGAGTTAATAATATGCTTTCCCCGGACTTTGTCCAAGCTGAAGGTGTTCCCCAGGAGTGTAGTCTGAGCACAACACTTTTTTCTCCTTGCTATATATAATCTGACCTCTGTTCTTACATTCAATATTTGGTCATCACTTTATGTTGATGACTTCGCTATAGCTTGTGCAGGTGCTGAATGTCACCTCATTACAGTTTCTCTCCAGCATGTGATCAACCATGTTTTCAATTGGGCCACCACTCATGAAATTAAATTTTCTAATACTAAAACTAACCAAATTGCATTCACTAGATGTTCTGTCGTCTCTGATCATCCACTGGACCTGTATGGCTCGCGTATCCCAGAACATGATAGTCAGGTTTCTAGGCCTTCTGTTTGACCATAGGTTATCCTGGAAACCTCACATTACCTAATTTTATCGAAATTTGATTATGGCGACCACATATATTCGGCGGCCTCTCCTGCAACTCTATCTCTATCCCATCCATCACCAGGGATTACGTTTATGCCTCGGTGCTTTTCGCTCGTCACCGGTTGAGAGCCTCTATGCAGAAGCGAATATTCCATCCATGTCCGAACGCCGTGATGATCATTGCCTTCACTATTATGTTCGCTCTCATGTCGTCAGCAATCCTTCTATATATAGAATAATCACTGATATTTGTAGACGTTCGTTTTTTGTTCGTCGCCCCTGTTTACTCCATCCCTTTTCTCTTCGCCTACATTTGCTCTTGTCTTCTCTTCAGTTACCACCTTTCAATGTTCATGTAGCATCTCACTTTTCCCTGCCCCCTTGGGAAGTTCCGACGGTTCATGTCTGTTCTTTCTCACTGCCATGCGCGAAAGCCTAACTGTCTACGGTGGCTTCTCGCTCTCTTTTTCTTAACCACTTCCGATCTCATTTTCATGCCATCGCAGTGTACACCGATGGTTCCAGGTCTTCTGACGGCGTCAGATTCGCAGCAGTGTTTCCGGACAATGTCGTGCGTGGTCATTTATTATCCCCGGCTAGCATTTTTGTGGCTGAATTGTATGCCATTCTTGTAGCACTTATCTGTATTGCATTTATGCCTGTGTCACTATTTGTGGTCATTGCAGACTCCCTTAGTGCTTTACAGGCTATACGAAAATTTGATACACTTCATCCCCTGGTTCTTCGTATCCAACTTTGGTTACACCGTATCTCTAGCAAACACAAAGATTGTTTTTTTTTTTTTGTGTGTGTATCCCTGGTCATGAACAGACAGACACTGCTGCACGGTCAACACTACATGATCTCCCAGTTTTATATAGAGGTGTTCCATTCACACACTATTTTGTTGTAATTGCTACCCACCTTCACACCCGTTGGCAACAACGTTAGTCTGATGTGCTTTATAATAAACTACATTCTATTAAACCGTCTTCTTGACATCAGTGTCGAGGTTGGGAGACTACTCTCTCACGTCTTCACATCGGCCACACTCGTCTTACTCACGGGCATCTCATGGAGAGGTGCCCTATTCCTCTCTTTGAGAATTGTCAGGTTCCAGTTTCTGTTAGCCATATTCTATTGGACTCTACCCCTGCACTATCCACTGCCCTGCTGCACTCCATGCCCTAATAATCATCCCTCTCTCTCTTGCTACCCTATACCCCTGCATCCTTCCCTGCCCTGCTGCACTGTATGACACTTGTAGGTTTAGCGCTTCTTTTTTATTATAATTATAATAATGGTAATAGAGTTGTGGATCAGTGGAACAAACTCCCGAATGATGTCATTGAAGCTGAAACGTTGTATATGTATTTAAAAATAGGTTAGACAAATACTCAAGTAGGAGTGAGTCTACTTGACTAGCTTGTGCTAATAGATCTCGTGCAGTGCTCCTCACCAACCTATTCTTTCCCTATCACCACTTTCCCGCTCACCCCACAAGGGTCTTACCTAAACTCTCTTGATCTTGAGCTTGTGGATGTGACTTGAACCTGACTAGCTTAGGCCGGTAGGTGACTCGGACCTGCCTAGCATGGGTAGTGCTGTTTCGTTCTTATGTTTTTATATATTGTATTGATAAAGCCACTTAATGGCAGTACGTCTACAAATAAAGATACCCAGATGTTGCGTAAGTCTACTTCGTTTTGTCGATATTATATACCATTCATGTACAACAAGAGTTGTACTATCACTTAAACACTTGAATTGGCTACTTTGCTCAAATCATACTGTGATACTTTCATAGATCTGCATAAGCTGGTGTGCATAAGTGCGATTTTCAATAGATAATCGTGCAGCAGAGGTGTGTAATATTTCCTGCCTGCGACTGACAAAACATACTTGAGGAGCAGCAGTAGTGACAGTAACACAAGTAATATCCCCTTAGATTTGTAGATTCGAAAAGAACCAAGAGTGAATATATAAGGTAGTGTATCCTTGATGTTTATGTGGCAAGCACAACATTTTAGTTACCTTGAGCCTCTTATTGAGAAGAACAAATGAATATTATATGGTCTTGTTGTACCGTATTATAACATTGTATTAATAAAGTCAACGGTGAGCATCATTTATTTGATGGCTTCTATATTGATGTAATTTCATGCAATTTTAGTTCTCATTGTTTAATATAGACAATTGTTTCCTCACTGATAGAAAGTGGGAAAAGAAAAGTGCTTTTTTTTTGTAAGAAAATCAGTGTGCTTGCTTTGTAGGAGAATGTGTGCTTTGTAAGAAAAAATGTACTTGTTTTGTAGGAAAAAGTGCTTGCTTTGTAAGAAGAGGTGCGTTTGCTTTGCAAGAAAAACAATATGATTGCTTTGTAAGAAAAGCAATGTTCGTTGTACGATGAAGTGTGCTTGCTTTATAAGAAAATAGTGTTCTTTGTAAGAAACATTGTACTTGCTTTGTAAGAAACGTCAAGTCCCCTTGTTATCCCCCGCCCCCCTTTCCCTCCACCGTACAGTCAGATAGCCACTCCTAAACCCTTCAATATAGAAATTCTGGAGCCGCCCCTGAATCAGGGTAATGTTGCTAGCATCACGTAGTCCATTGTATCCACCACAACCCAGCTCATCAGGAATTGACTCGAGGAGCTTGTCAAGTTTCCTCTTGAAGACAACCAGGAGTCTGTTGGTAATTCCCCTTATGTGTGTAGGGAGGGTGGGAAAAATCTTGGGCCCCCTACACTTGCCTGCTACACTATCCAGCCTCTCAGACAGCAGTGACAACAACAGTGCCGCGAGCCAGCATCTCCGATAACGACGACAACAAGTGCCGCGAGCCAGCCTCTCCGACAACGATGACAAGTGCCGCGAACCAGCCTTTACGACGACAAGTGCCGCGAGCCAGCCTCTCCGACAACGATGACAACAAGTGCCGCGAGAAAGCCTCTCCGACAACGATGACAACAAGTGCCGCGAACCAGCCTCTCTGACAACAAGTGCCGCGAGAAAGCCTCTTCGACAACGACGACGACAAGTGCCGCGAGCCAGCCTCTCCGACAACGATGACAACAAGTGCCGCGAGCCAGCCTCTCCGACAACGATGACAACAAGTGCCGCGAGCCAGCCTCTCCGACAACGATGACAACAAGTGCCGCGAGAAAGCCTCTCCGACAACGATGACAAGAAGTGCCGCGAACCAGCCTTTACGACAACAAGTGCTGCGAGAAAGCCTCTTCGACAACGACGACAACAAGTGCCGCGAGAAAGTCTCTCCGACAACGAGGACAACAAGTGCCGCGAACCAGCCTTTCCGACAACGACGACAACAAGTGTCGCGAGAAAGCCTCTCCGACAACGACAACAACAGCTGGGCTGCCACCTGCAACAGCACTCTGTGACACTCAATACTCAGCTACTGACCTTTAAAACCACGTTTTCGGCTCGCTGCCTTTGTGTTCTTCTTAACGAATACATTTCCACCGCAGTGGCTCCATTATTTGTTTTCTCTTCCCTCTCTCTCTCTCTCTCTCTCTCTCTCTCTCTCTCTCTCTCTCTCTCTCTCTCTCTCTCTCTCTCTCTCTCTCTCTCTCTCCTCTCTCTCTCTCTCTCTCCTCTCTCTCTCTCTCTCTCTCTCTCTCTCTCTCATCTCTCTCTCTCTCTCTCTCTCTCTCTCGTCTCTCACACACACCCACACACACTCACACACACACACACACACACACACACACACATTTCCACCCCCTTCCCCCTTTTTCTCTCTTACTCTTTCCTCCCTCCCCAAACCGCTTAAGGGAGGTGGGGTAGGGTAAGTGAAAAGTGAAGACAGGCTTTCCTGAGGTTGTTGATGCTGGTGTTGCTATCCTGAGAAAGTTTTACTGCATCGTTTTTCCAGTTACAGATTGTGAGTGAGAGGAAAGTAAGCATGAGTGATGGCACCACCTGGCTGGTGACCGTGCCAGTGATGGCACCACCTGGCTGGTGACCTTGTCAGTGATGGTACTACCTGACTGGTGACCTTGTCGGTGATGGAACTACCTGGCTGGTGACCTGGTCAATCTTAGTGTTTTCTACATTTTTCAGTTTAGGTGTTTTAAATTTGAGTCTGCAAACAGTATATTTGTTGCTGTGTTTGATAGGTCTTTTAAGAAGGTCCTCAGTTTTCAATAGTTGGTTTTTGTACTGCTGGGAACTTGCAACTGGTGGTTTATATACAGTAGTAGTAACTAATTTAGAATTTCAGTTTTATAAGAACATAAGAAAGGAGGAACACTGCAGGAGGCCTGTTGGCCCATACTAGGCAGGTCCTTTACAATTCATCCCACTAACAAAACATTTGCCCAACCCAATTTTCAATGCTACCCAAGAAATAAGCTCATGTACTTATCCAACCTAAATTTGAAACTACCCAAAGTCCCAGCCTCAATAACCCAACTAGGTAGACTCACTCATCAACTACCCTATTTCCAAACCAATACTTTCCTATGTCCTTTCTAAATCTAAACTTATCTAATTTAAATCCATTACTGCGGGTTCTCTCTTGGAGAGACATCCTCCAGACCTTATTAATATCCCCTTTATTAATACCTATCTTCCACTTATACACTTCGATCAGGTCTCCCCTCATTCTTCGTCTAACAAGTGAATGTAACTTAAGAGTCTTCAATCTTTCTTCATAAGGAAGATTTCTAATGCTATGTATTAATTTAGTCATCCTACGCTGAATGTTTTCTAACGAATTTATGTCCATTCTGTAATATGGAGACCAGAACTGAGCTGCATAATCTAGGTGAGGCCTTACTAATGATGTATAAAGCTGCGGTATGACCTCTGGACTTCTGTTGCTTACACTTCTTGATATAAATCCCAGTAATCTATTTGCCTTATTACGTACGCTTAGGCATTGCTGTCTTGGTTTAAGGTTGCTGCTCACCATAACCCCCAAGTCCTTTTCGCAATCTGTATGGCTAAGTTCTACATCATTTAACTTATAAGTACTAGGGTTATGGGCACTCCCAAGCTTCAGAACCTTGCATTTATCTACATTGAACTGCATCTGCCACTTTTCTGACCAAGAATAGAGTTTGTTTAAATCCTCCTGAAGTTCCATAACATCTACATTTGAATCAATTATCCTACCTATCTTTGTGTCATCAGAGCTTCGAACACCACGTCATTCGTGGTATTAAGAGGCATGTAAGTTCACTCGTCTTATAACATGTTCATTTTTCCACTATAATCTACCCTGTCCATAATTAATTTCGCATTTTCTTTGTCTGGTAATGTGAAGTCCAGGATCTTTCCTTAGTTCATGGTACAACTTAACAAATCTTTGAGGACAGTTGTGTTGCAGAGGTCTGAGCTTCGCAGAGCAAATGCGATTGTGATTATGGCCGAAGTAGATTATAGTGGAAAAATGAATAGGTTATTAGAAGACGGGTATTTAGTGCCCCTTCAGTAGCTCGGTGCATGTGAGCGACTCTTTCATACAGACCATCATCTCACCCTCGCCTTGTTTGTATTTTTGGTCGCATCTGAATAGATTGTACCCAGGGATTCATTTTTCGTTATCAAAGTAGTTTTTTTCATGGGTTTCCGTCAAGAAAGCAAGTATTGCATTCCACTCAGTGAGGAGACTGCTGATAAATAATATTTTGTTGTTGCTTGGTCCCCTGAATGTTTGTAAAAACAAATTAAGTTATGTTTGTCGCTGTGCTTGGGGCTGGCTGTTTTGTTGAATTCATTAAGTGTAGCTCTACTGAGCCAGCCACTGGCTTTGTTTCTGTTGGCTTCGTTTCCAGTCCTGAATAGTTTCTAGCTGGTGGTATTTTCTCGCCATTCCTTTTCATTTCCTGGCGCCAAAAAAAATTTTGCTGCCTTTATGGTTTTAATTTCACTGTTCAGTAATATGTTCATGTTATATGCCTCGTTCCCTTCACATGGAATACCGGGCAGTTTGCATCATTGAGTCATTGTACATTTTAGGGTGAAAGTATGTGCAGGTCATGGAATGACATACTTCTTTATTCAAGAGCTTACTGCATTTGTTTGTGGGGTCATATTGATGTATACCATTTATTTTTCCAGTTGGTTCAAATTTGCAAATTTCCCAGGCACCCTCTCTACTCTTAATAATAATAATCTTTATTTCTACAGGTATATGTACAAGGTATACAGGCGTAGTGACATACCACTGCATACATAACAAACCCCTTGTAATGCAGAGCATTTCGGGTAAATTTTGTCCCCAGGATGCGACCTACACCAGTCGACCAACACCCGGGTACCTATTTTACTGAGAAGTGAACGTGGACAGCAGGTGTCTTAAGAACACATGAAAGAAGAAACCCTGGAGCAGGCCTACTGACCCATGCGACGCAGGTCCATGTCCCCCCCCCCCGGATTAGCCCAATGACCTACCTAGTCAGGTCACTTCCACTTAAGGAAGGAGTACGGCATCAGACCTAGTAGCACAAACTAGTCAGGTCCAACTTACACCCACTCATGTATTTATCTAACCTATTTTTAAAACTACACAACGTTTTAGCCTCTATAACTGTACTCTGGAGTTTGTTCCATTCGTCCACAACTCTGTTACCAAACCAGTGCTTTCCTATATCCGTCCTGAATCTGAATTTTTCCAACTTGAAACCATTGCTGCGAGTCCTGTCTTGGCTGGAAATTTTCAGCACGCTATTTACATCTCCTTTATTTATTTCTGTTTTCCATTTATACACCTCGATCGTATCCTCCATAATTCTACACCTTTCGAGAGAGTGCAGATTCAGGGCCCTCAGTCTATCCTCATAGGGAAGATTTCTGATACGGGTTTCCACCCGTACCGGGAATCAACTCCTGGACTTGAATGTGTAAACTGGTGAGATGGTGTCCCGTAGCAATTGAGCTACAGGACACCATCTCCACATTCTCGATGCCTTCTCTACACCTTCTCTATGACCCACTTTCCTTTCAGTCTCGCCTTCCCGATTACTCATCTCAGCGTCTGGTACCGTCTCCCTGGGTTTTCCTCTTCTATCCTTCCCCTCACCCTTTCTCGATCCTTCTCCTCTTCCCTCTTTACCTCCACCTACCCACCCACTCCTCCACTCCGCTCCTCCACTCTCATTCACTTGACCTCCCCCCTCTCCTATCCCATTCACTTCATATACCCCTCCCTTCATTCTCCTCTCCTTTCTCTTCCCCTTCCTCTCACACACTCACCCTTTTCGACATAACAATGGAGCTATCCCTGCCTGCCTCGCCTGCCTCCAGGCCACTCTCACTAACCTCCACCCTTGGTGTTCCTCCTCGGTCACCTTATCTTTGTTTCTTGTTCACATCTGTTGTGTCTGCCATGTATCTACCCTACTGTGCCTGCCGTGTATCTACCCTACTGTGCCTGCCGTGTATCTACCCTTCTGTGCCTGCCGTGTATCTATCCTACTGTGCCTGCCGTGTATCTCTACTGTGTCTGCCGTGTATCTCTACTGTGTCTGCCACCAATCTCTACCCTACTGTGTCTTCCACCTTGCTGCATCAGTCATCATCTATTGTCATGACTCACGAAATCATGAGTCCTAGAACTCGCTTACCATTGGTTCCAGATTTTAGGCTTTCTTATGGTAGGTTCCAGCTTTTAGGTTCGCTTACCATGGGTTCCAGCTTTTAGGCTCGCTTACCATGGGTTCCAGCTCCACATGTTCTGTGATTTACTCTGATGTATCAGCCCTGTATACAGTGCTAGTCATGGCATTATGCTGCCCCTCCCCCACACAGGTACCAAAACACAAACACATACCATGAAAGATTATAATATATACATTTGCACACTTATTGAGGTTTTAATACTTTACGCTTAATCACGTCCCTCAGCTGTGTAGGAAGACTTGCACGAATTCTTGAGGGTTTAGGGAGGTATATTATTATTACATGTCTCATGTAGAGCAGCCTCCAGCCGTGGGATGGAACTGATATCCTTGCTCAGTAAACTTCGTTTCACTATTGACTAGAGGTTTTCAATAGGGTTTAGGTCTGGGGAATTGCCTGGCCAGTCATTAAAGAACCTCACTTCACAGGCCTTTAGCCACTGAACTACAGATTTGGTGGTATGATACAGTCCACCGTCCTACATAAAAAACGCATCCCCATACTTGTCAAACGGCTCAGGTAAATTGTTACACAATAACTCCAGGTAATTTTACTGGTTCATATACAGTGGAACCTCAAATATCGAACTTAATCCATTCCAGGAGTTAGTTCTAAATTCGAAAAGTCTGAAAAGCAAAGCAATATTTCCCATAAGAAATAATGGAAATAAAATTAATCCGTTCCAGAAACCCAAAATTATTCACAAAAAAAAAATACATTTTATAGAGATTAATTATAATTTTTCATGCACACAAATATAGTGCTCTATTATGTATTAATAAATTTAAATAAACATATAAAATAACATTTTACTTACCTTTATTGAAGATTGGTGATGGCATCTGGAAGATAGGGAGGAGGAGAGAGGGAGTTGAGGTTAGTGTTTGGAAGGAGAATCCCCCTCCATGAGGACTTCAGGTATCAAAGCCCTTTCTGGGGTTACTGCCTTTCTTTGTCTTTTAATGCCACTAGGACCAGCTTGAGAGTCACTGGACCCCTGTCTCACAAAATACCTGTCCACAGTCCTCTGTTTCTGGTGCTTCTTTAAGATTTCCCTAAAATGGGACATGGTTCTGTCACTGAACTTGTTGCAAAGATGGCTTGTTTCAGCTTGCTCAGGGTGGTACTTCTCCACAAACTTTGGACATCATTCCACTTGGACATCATTCCACTTCTGTATTATTTCCTTCTTCACTTCTATGGTGTTTCTCACTTTCTTTATCACAGGGGTACCACTAGCAAATTTCTTGGGGCCCATTGTAGCTTATTTCACAGTCCCACAAACACTAAACACAAGTAATCGTGAAATGTTTGAATGAGACTGCAGTCCGGTACCCGGCGGTTCGAAAATAGGGGCGAGTTCGATAATAGGGACAAAGTTGGTTCGAAAAAAAGAGTTCTGTTTACGAAAAGTTCAATAAGCGACACGTTCGAAATTTGAGGTTCCACTGTACTGGTTTTTGGGAAGCATAATGAATTCATCAACACTGAGCAGTGAAACACCCCCAAACCATGAGTGAGTCTGGGTGTTTTGTGGTCCCACAGGTGTAGCGTGGGTCTAGCGGGTCACTACCTCTGGGCCGGTACACGTCCCCCATGGCTACAGGTGATGGTGAAGGTTAACATAAGAATGGAGGAACACTGCAGAAGTCTTACTGGCCCATACAAAGCAGGTCCTTATCAAAACGACGTCTACCCAAAGCTACCCAAGAATTACTCCCGTACCCATTGACACAAATCAAACCCAGCCTCTCCCACTCATATTTGTCCAATCTCTTTTTAGAGTTGCCCAAAGTCCTTGCCTCGATCACCCTACTGGGAAGATTGTTCCACGCATCCACAACTCTGTTAGAAAACCAGTATCTACCTATGTCCTTTCTAAATCTAAATTTATCCAACTTAAATCCATTATTTATGGGTCTTACCTGGTTAGACACCAACACCCTCAGTACTTTATTAATATCTCCTTTGTTTATGCCCGTCATCCACTTATACACTTCAGTGATATCTCCCGTTTGTATACAGGGGAGATATCTCTCCAGTGTGTGGAGATTTAAGGCTTTAAGTCTATCTTCATACGGGAGGTTGCTTCATCACTCCAAAGTACTTCAGACCACTGTTGAGGCTTCCAGTGAAGATATTTCTTCTGTGGCTTGTAGAGGATCGGTTTCTTAACCTGGCAGTGACTACTGTAGCCCAGTTCTGACACACATCTGTTAACAGTTCTTACAGACACCTCTGAGAGAACATGTGAGCTCTCAATTCTCTAGCAGTTATCTTAGGTGTTCTCTCTAACTGCTTCTTTAACACGGTTAAGGTACAAACAGATGTCTTCGAGGGGCCAGACCAAAGTTTGGCGGATGGTAACTTGACACCGCCACCAGTCTTGAAACGCTGCACCCAATTCCTCACTGAATGCTCACACACACCAACATTCTCCACTGTTTCTTTAGTCTGGTGCCCAGCTTTGTGAAGCCCTATGATTTGAGCTATAGTTTCAGGTGTTAAAGACTTCCTTTTACCCATAATCAAAGATGTATAGCCCCAAAACCAAAGGGAACACCGGACAATAGATTAGGCGGATGAGAGAAAAAATTGCAACACTTCCTCTCACCACGGCAGCCATGTGGGCACTGAGGAGTCACTATGGAGTGTGGTGGCAGGCTGTGGCGTCATGGTAATGCTGCTACCCGGCATAATGCACTGACGAAAAAAGATTTCCCCCCCCTTGTATGGTGGACCTTCTATTTTCGTTCACCCGGCATTATGCCGTGACTAGTACTATAGCTACCTTGCTGTACCCGTCACGTATATCTTGCTGTTTCTACAAGGTATATCTGCCCTGCTCTTATTGCCACGTATAATTACCTTGTATCTACCACTTGTATTACCCGACTATATTTACCATGAATTATAAATCTCGGCTGCATCCCCCCCTCCCGGTATATCTAACCTGGAGGATATTTCCTTGGGTCAACGCACTCACGGCCCAGTCCCAGACCAGACCTGTTGTATCTGCCACATATCTTGCCTTGCTGTATCTGCTGATCATCTGGCTGCGTCAGCTGATTATAATCTATGCAGTTTAAAACTGCTTATCCTCCTCGAATTTGGTATCCTCTTGATAATTACGCACTGTACAGACTTCACCTGATTATTGTACACAGACATCCTCTGGTTACTGTACACTGGACAGACATCAGCTGATTATTGTACAGACATCAGCTAATTACTGCATTCATACTTTAGCTGATTACTGTATACATACATCTGATTATTGTACACTGGCAACAAAGGATTATTGTACACTGGTAACATGATTATTCTACACTGGCAACAAATGATTATTGTACACTGGCAGCGAGTAATTCTGGGAAATGGGATCAATGGAGTTTCAAAAACGTCAGGTCAGTTTCTTGACTTTGTTAGGTTGTTGTTGTACACACTGGGTAAGTGGATCCCTAGCCCTGTTAGGTGGTGGTTGTACGCACTGGGTAAGTGGATCCCTAGCTCTGTTAGGTGGTTGTTGTACACACTGGGTAAGTGGATCAGTAGCTCTGTTAGGTGGTGGTTGTACACACTGGGTAAGTGGATCCCTAGCTCTGTTAGGTGGTTGTACACATTGGGTAAGTGGATCCTTAACTCTCTTAGGTGGTTGTACACACTGGGTAAGTGGATCCCTAGCTCTGTTAAGCGGTTGTTGTACACACTGGGTAAGTGGATCCCTGGCTGTTAGGTGGTTGTTGTACACACTGGGAAAGTGGATCCTTAACTCTGTTAGGTGGTTGTTGTACACACTGGGTACGTGGATCCCTAGCTCTGTTAGGTGGTTGTACACACTGGGTAATAAATACCGACAAGTTGGTTTAGAAAGACACGTAAGCAAACACTATAACATATTTATTAGAAAACGTTTCGGTCCTGGGACCTTGATCACTTCTAACATACAGAGGTAGAAAGACATTATATATATAGGCGGAGAGTGAGATGTGACGCACGTGACCTGAGAAATGTCATAAGAACATAAGAATGGAGGAACACTGTAGAAGGCCTGCTGGCCCATGCGAGGCAGGTCCTTATCAAAACAACCTCTACCTATGAGGAGGACGGGTAGACGATGAAATCATGTGACTCCTGTGTTGTTGGGTTGGTGCTGCTTAAGTATCATGTATGCCAATGTTTTTGAAATTTTGTAGGTTCCAGTGTTGCGTTCTATAGTGTCGGTGACGGCGATTAGTGAGGCTTCTAGGCACCGTCGGCGTCTGAGGTCTGGTTCGGTGAGACCTCCACGGGGCATTTGATGAACTGGAACGAGGCACAACTCGTTCTCACCGAACCAGACCTCAGACGCCGACGGTGCCTAGAAGCCTCATTAATCGCCGTCACCGACACTTGTGATGAATGGTTTGAAAAACCGACAAGTTGAAGATTGAGACACTTATGCAGCATATGGGAATCTTTATTCAGGAATAAAGATTCCCATATGCTGCATAAGTGTCTCAATCGTCACCGACACTATAGAACGCAACACTGGAAACTACAAAATTTCAAAAACATTGGCATACATGATACTTAAGCAGCACCAACCCAACAACACAGGAGTCACATGATTTCATCGTCTACCCGTCCTCCTCATAGGTAGAGGTTGTTTTGATAAGGACCTGCCTCGCATGGGCCAGCAGGCCTTCTACAGTGTTCCTCCATTCTTATGTTCTTATGACATTCCTCAGGTCACGTGCGTCACATCTCACTCTCCGCCTATATATATAATGTCTTTCTACCTCTGTATGTTAGAAGTGATCAAGGTCCCAGGACCGAAACGTTTTCTAATAAATATGTTAGTGTTTGCTTACGTGTCTTTCTAAACCACACTGGGTAAATGCATCCCTAGATCTGTTAGGTGGTTGTTGTACACACTGGGTAAGTGGATCCCTAATTGTTAGGTGGTTGTACACACTGGGTAAGTTGGTTTAGAAAGACACGTAAGCAAACACTATGACATATTTATTAGAAAACGTTTCGGTCCTGGGACCTTGATCACTTCGTGTCTTTCTAAACCAACTTGTCGGTATTTATTACCAAGGTTTATACCAACACTGGGTAAGTGGATCCCTAGCTCTGTTAGGTGGTGGTTGTACACACTGGGTAAGTGGATCCCTAGCTTTGTTAGGTGGTTGTACACACTGGGTAAGTGGATCCCTAGCTTTGTTAGGTGGTTGTACACACTGGGTAAGTGGTATAAACCTTGGTAATAAATACCGACAAGTTGGTTTAGAAAGACACGTAAGCAAACACTATAACATATTTATTAGAAAACGTTTCGGTCCTGGGACCTTGATCAAGGTCCCAGGACCGAAACGTTTTCTAATAAATATGTTATAGTGTTTGCTTACGTGTCTTTCTAAACCCACACTGGGTAAGTGGATCCCTAGCTCTGTTAGGTGGTTGTTGTACACACTGGGTAAGTGGATCCCTAGCTCTGTTAGGTGGTTGTTGTACACACTGGGTAAGTGGATCCCTAGCTCTGTTAGGTGGTTGTTGTACACACTGGGTAAGTGGATCCCTATCTCTGTTAGGTGGTTGTTGTACACACTGGGTAAGTGACTTTCATAAAGCTTGCATTGAATCAACAGGTAACTGATTTAACATACCTTCGATATACCTTTGAAGAGTTTCGAGAGTTTAACTACTCTCAGAGCCTGGCCATGGGCAAGGCTCGTCCGGTGCTTGCCTGATCAGCCAGGCTGTTGCTGTTGGAAGCCCGCTGCCCCACATATCCATCACAGCCTGGTTGATCTGGCATCTGGTGAAGATACTTGTCCAGTTTCCTCTTGAAGGCTTCTACACTTGTTCCAGCCGTGTATCTGATATCTTCTGGTAAGATGTTGAATAGTCTGGGACCCCGGATGTTGATACAGTGTTCCCTTATTGTCCCCACCGCATCCCTGCTCCTCACTGGGTTTATTTTACACTTCCTCCTATATCTCTCACTCCAGTACACTCCAATACACTGAATTTGGTCTTCACAAACCAGGAGGAACTAATCAGACATAACAGTCACAAAAACAATATACCCTTGACCGGACTGCAACGTCATAGCAGTACAAAAGAGTATAAACTTAGGAATGAAGAACTCCATCAATAATGTCCGAAAATGGTTATAACTATGACCAATATTTTTTGAAGGGGTGGACTGGTAAGCCAACTGAAGGCCTCGGTCAGCTGACCAAAAGCTCTAACGGCGGTTCATCATCTAAGACCCGCATCGGGAAACACTTGTCCTGTTTCCTGAGAAACCTTACCTAACCTAACCTAAATTATGTACGAGATGGGATGTTCAGTAAATTTAACTTCGATAACCAGAGTTAACTGGGACAAAATTAACAAAAAACTGTCACGAGCACTAAAACCTCACCAGTGAATGGAAAAGTTGAACCCGGAAAGTGGGTATTAAATATGAACCATTGAGGAAATCTATATCAGATATAGAAAGCTTAGAAGATTTTACAGAAGAAAAGTGTTACCGAATTGCGTAACGATGTGAATATCTCAACGAAGGAAAGATAATGTTAGGCGAGAGATCAATGATATAGAACTAAAACTTAATGTAGTACCAAAACACAAGAAACACAAAGGTAACAAAAAAGAAACATTCAGGATGTTGCAAGAAACTCCAAATATTTGTGTACGTATACAAAATACAAAGTAAGAACCGGCTGTAGAATTACACCATTAACCCTTAAACTGTCCAAACATAGATCTACGTTTTTTCAACATTTGAAAGTATGTAAAAGATCTTTTCTTTTTTACATTTGAAAACGTGTAAAAAAACTTTGATCTACTTTTTGTTTTGTTGAAAATATGTAAAAAAAAACGTAGATCTACTTATGGAGCACTACGCATGTGAACGTAGATCTACGTTTGGACAGTTTAAGGGTTAATAACAGGAGGTTCATATAGTGACGATAAACAGGAAATGAGCGAAATTCTAAAACACCAATATGAGTGTGTGCAGCAACCCACTAAATGAAAGCAGGGTGGAGAATGAAGGAAGTTTTTTCATTCCATCTGAATGCCGCGCAGACCCTAACTGACATAACTAATCCCACAGAATTCTAAAAATAAATAGAAAACATTCCCACTCATTCAGCACCTGGACAAGATTCATAGGAAAAAGTGCAAAGTACCACTAGGACCAGCCCTCAGTATTCTTGGGAGGAAGAGCCTAGATCTGGGTGCAATACCAGAGACCAGAGAGTGTAGACATACCTCCTTTACATAAGGAAGGTAGTAGAGCGCTAGCCAAAAAATTAGACCAATGGCCCCAACATGCCAAATTATAAGCTTTATGGAAGAGCACAATCTACATAACTGCAACCAGCACGGTTGTCAAGTTGAAAGATTATGCTTGTCACAACTGAGAAACCACTATGACAGAATTACGGATGCGTTGAAAGAATACTAAAACGCAGATGTAATATACACAGATTTTGCAAAGACGTTTGACAAATGCGATCATGTGTGATTGCACACAAAATGAGGGTCATAGGCATGACGGGGAAGGTAGGCAGGTTGATTTTCAAGTTTCTAACACACACAACACATAGTAGTAGTAGTAGTAAACAAAATCTGCCATCAGCAAGGTAAAAATGAAACTCGCGTTCCCAAGGTACTGTCATAGCAGCTTTGTTGTTTCTTATCCTCATAGCAGACATATACAAAAACACCCATTACAATTTTGTATCATTTGTGGATGGCATTAAAATAAGCATGCAAGTCACTTCGGTAGAAGACACTGAAGAATTGCAGGAAGATATAAACTCAAGAGGACCATCAAATAGAACCCAAGAAACACGTGAAAGTCCTGGGAGTAGTTATGTCGGCTGGCCTTTCAAAGAACACAATAAAGCAAATATCACAACGGCCAGGAAGATGACGGAGTGAATAATGAGAACTTTCAAAACAAGGGAAATAGCGTCAGTGGTGACACTTCAAGTCGCTTGTGTTATCTCGTTTAAGATATTGTTCAGTATTGACTATCCCAGTCAGGGCAGGACAGATATCGGAGGTGAAACAGATACGGAGATCATTTATGGCTTGCATAGAGCCAATAAGGCATTTAAATTACTGAGAACGCCTTGAAGTCTTAAATACGTGTTACTGGGGCTGACGAGAGAAAGATGCATGATAATATATGCGTGGAAAGTACTCGTGAGCCTAATCGTAAAATTCCTCACTGCCGTAGCAATATGCTTGAGTGAGAGAAACTGAAGGAAGTGCAAAATGACCCCAATGAAAAGCAGGGGGGGGGGGTTGTGGCACCATAAGAGAAAATTGTATCAACGTCCTTGGCACCAAACTATTCAACATCTTATCAGAGGATATCAGAAACACTGCTGGGATAAGCCACACAAGCCTGACCCAGGGCCGGGCTCCGGGAGAAGAAAAACCCTTGAAACTGATTGAGGTGTATAAGTGGAAGACAGGAATAAATAAAGGGGATGTAAATAGTGTGCTGAAAATATCTAGCCTAGACAGGACTCGCAGCAATGGTTTTAAGTTGGAAAAATTCAGATTCAGGAAGGATATAGGAAAGTACTGGTTTGGTAATAGAGTTGTGGATGAGTGGAACAAACTCCCAAGTACCGTTATAGAGGCCAGAACGTTGTGTAGCTTTAAAAATAGGTTGGATAAATACATGAGTAGATGTGGGTGGGTGTGAGTTAGACCTGATAGCTTGTGCTAACAGGTCGGTTGCCGTGTTCCTCCCTTAAGTCAATGTGACCCGACCTGTCTAGGTTGGGTGCATTGGCTTAAGCCGGTAGGAGACTTGGACCTGCCTCGCATGGGCCAGTAGGCCTTCTGCAGTGTTCCTTCGTTCTTATGTTCTTATGTTCTTAACTCATTAAAGATCAAAGGTCATAAGTAAAGATGATGATACGTGAGGTGTTTGTTAATTGTTATTGGTGATAGTGCGTGAAGTTTTGTTTATTCACTGTTAGTGATAATAGTACGCCAAGTGTTTGTTTATTGTTAGTGGTAATACACGAGTTTTTGGTTCATTGTTAGTGATTGTATATGAGATGTTTGTTTATTGTTAGTGACGGTAATTGACTCTTCGCTCATTGTTAATGATGGTGTTACGTGAGGCGTTGTTTGTTCATGGTTAGTGATTATAGTACATGAAGTGCTTGTTCGCTGTTAGTGATGGTAAGTGAGGTATTGCTTATTGATAGTGATGATACACGTAGCGTTGTTTGTCCATTGTGATGGGACGTGTGGCGTTGTTTGTTCATTGTGAAGGTACGTGTGGCGTTGTTTGTTCATTGTGAAGGTACGTGTGGCGTTGTTTGTTAGTGACGTCACATAAGTCCGTCATTGATTGGCTCTGTCTGGGGAAATTATCCCTCAATCACTTACGAAGGCAGATACACATGTGATGTCCCTATTCAACTGGTACTGGTACCTCCCTGGAGGTACTAATTCATCCAGGGAGGTACTGTTCTCTTGTCATAGGTTGGTCAACGGCAGCCATCCTGGCAGATACAGTACTACCATTCTGCCATAGTAGGTAGGAGCTTCAGGAGTAGTAAGACTCTCGAAACTTATCAAAGGTAAGCAGTAACTATCGCTGATTGCTCAGGCCTTGATCCTCCAGGAAGCCTGGTCTGGGACCGGGCCTCGGGGGCATTGATCCATGGAAATCCCCTTGAGGCATCCTTCAGGTACCCAGGGACGTACTGCCATTGTCATAATAGGTAGGTAGACAATAGCCATCTTGGAAAGTACTTCCCTTGTCATAGTAGATACCTAGTCAGCAAGCATCCCAGGGAGGTACTACCCTTCTGTCATATTTGGTAAGTAGGCAGTAACCATCCAATGAGGTACTACCCTTTGTAATATTCGGTAGGTAGACAGTAACTATCCAGCGAGGTACTACCCTTTGTGTGATGAATGGTTTGAAAAACCGACAAGTTGAAGATTGAGACACTTATGCAGCATATGGGAATCTTAATTCAGGAAACGTTTCGCCACACGGTGGCTTCATCAGTCCAATACAAAGAGGAAGGCGTAAGGAGAGGAGGAGTATGAGGTAATCAGTCCCTCAGCCTGGAGTCGATGTGTTCAGTCCATCAATCTTGTACAATGTACAGCATAGGGCCGTAGACGTGGCTTATGTACTGTATTGAGGTGAAGTGAAGCAGGCGGAGGCGGGGTCATAGTGGTACCATCCACTAGTCGAAGTAGGTCTTCGTCCAAAGGTTGAACAAGTGTTGAAAAATTCTTTGTAACAAGATCCCATGATGCTGCAGTGTCTGACAGTTGTGTCAGACATAAGTGTCTCAATCTTCAACTTGTCGGTTTTTCAAACCATTCATCACAACTGTCAGACACTGCAGCATCATGGGATCTTGTTACAAAGAATTCTTCAACACTTGTTCAACCTTTGGACACCTCACCTCACCTCACTACAGTATATAAGCCACGTCTACGGCCCTATGCTGTACATTCTACAAGATTGATGGACTGAACACATCGACTCCAGGCTGAGGGACTGATTACCTCATACTCCTCTCCTTACGTCTTCCTCTTTGTATTGGACTGATGAAGCCACTGTGTGGCGAAACGTTTCCTGACCAAAGATTCCCATATGCTGCATAAGTGTCTCAATCTTCAACTACCCTTTGTAATATTCGGTAGGTAGACAGTAACCATCCAGTGAGGTACTACCCTTTGTAATATTCGGTAGGTAGACAGTAACCATCCAAGGAGGTACCACCCTTCTGTCATATTTGATAGGTAGACAGTAACCATCCAGGGAAGTACCACCATTCTGTCATATTTGGTAGGTAGACAGTAACCATCCAGGGAGGTACTACCCTTCTGTAATATTCGGTAGGTAGACAGTAACCATTCAGAGAGGTACCACCCTTCTGTCATATTTGATAGACAGTAACCATCCAGGGAGGTACAGCCCTTCTGTCATATTTGGTAGGTATACAGCAACCATCCAGGGAAGTACCACCCTGCTGTCATATTTGGTAGGTATACAGCAACCGTCCAGGTTGGTACTACCCTTCTGTCATATTTGGTGGGTAGACAGTAACTATCCAGGAAGGTACTACCCTTCTGTCATATTTGGTAGGCAGATAGTAACCATCCAGGGCAGTATCACCCTTCTGTCATATTTGGTGGGTAGACAGTAACCATCCAGGAAGGTACTACACTTCTGTCATATTTGGTAGGCAGATAGTAACCATCCAGGGCAGTATCACCCTTCTGTCATATTTGGTAGGTAGACAGCAACTATTCAATGAGGTAATGAAGAATGACTAAAATGATTTACTGTGTAAGGAACCTCCCGTATGAAGATAGACTTAAAGCCTTAAATCTCCACTTTCTGGAGAGGCGTAGAATGAGGGGAGATATCATTGAAGTGTATAAGTGGATGACGGGCATAAACAAGGGAGATATTAATAAAGTACTGCGGGTGTCGAACCAGGTAAGAACCAGAAATAATGGATTTAAGTTGGATAAATTTAGATTTAGAAAGGACATAGGTAAGTACTGGTTTTCTAACAGAGTTGTAGATGCGTGGAACAGTGTTCCCAGTGGGGTGATAGAGGCTAGGACCTTGGGTAGCTTTAAGAAGAGAAGTAGAGCAGGACGGGTATATATAGGCAGGAAGAGGTAGTAGTAGTAGTAGTAGTAGAAGTAATAGTAGTAGTGGTAGTAGTAGTGGCGGAGATGGAAGAAAGTAGTAATGGAGAAGTAAGGAGGAGGAGCCAGTCGAATACAAAGAAAGGGGAGCACTGCAAGGGAGCTAGGTGCCCACAGAGGGAGAGCAAGAACACAGAGGTGGGTGGGGGGAGGGGAAATAATGAAGGAACAGAAACACAAGACAGAAGAAAGAAGACAACCCAGAGGAGAAAAAAGGAAAGAGGAAAGGGGAAGAGGGAGAAGAAGGGAAAAAGGAGGAATCAGGTTAAGTCACGGGTGTTCTGAAGTTTGGAGCATTTTACAGTGTAGTGGGAGAGGAAGGCATCTACAGAGACAAATCTAGGACTAAGATTCATACAAGGAAAGTTGTGTATTAGGGAGGATTCAACAAGACGGCGACTGTTAAAGTTGGAAGTAGGGAAGACAGTTTTAGCAGAAGACCAGTCTATAGGATGGCTGTGATCTCTGACGTGACAGAAAAGAGCATTGTTAGTGTCGGCAAGCCTAACACTATTTTTGTGCTCCCTAAGTCTGTCAGAAAGAGATCGGCCAGTTTCTCCAAAGTATTGAAGAGGACAGGGGGAGCAAGAAATAGAGTAGACACCAGGAACATCTCGGGAGTTTGTTCCACTCATCCACAACTCTATTACCAAGCCAGTGCTTTCCTATGTCCTTCGTGAATCTGAACTTTTCCAGCTTGAAACCATTGCTGCGAGTCCTGTCTTGGCTGGATATTTTCAGCACGCTATTTACATCCCCTTTATTTATTCCTGTTTTCCATTTATACACCTCTGTCATCTTGAAGACGTAGTTTTGAGGCTGTCAGTCCCTCAGCCTTGCTGAGGGACTGACAGCCTCAAAACTACGTCTTCAAGGTTGATGGAACTATTACATCGTCTTTACATCTCTCCTGCTATGTAGGCGAAACGTTTCGGAATAAAGATACCTAACTGTTGCACGTGTCTCTTACTTATCAACGAAGGGAAAGAGATGAAAGTCTGAGACGTTATGAATCTTACAAGGCTGGCATGGTACAGTGGTTGGCGCACTGGCCTGTCAGTTTTAAGACTGGCTTGCCGTGGGTTCTAACTCCATCCGTTCTGTATGTTGATGTAGTACTACTGGTGTTAGGAGGTTTATAAATAAATAGAAAATTGCATTTAATTTGACAGACCCTGCTGAGAGTTTTTTTTTTTTTTTTTTTACACAGATCAGTTTTACAGACTAAGTCTAAGAGATGTTATCCAACCTCAGTTCATTTGAAAGCCCCCACCCTATCTGAGGTATACTAAACACCCAGGATGCCACCTACACTAGTCAGCTAACACCCAGGTACCTACTTGCTGCCCAGTGAACAGGGGCAGTAAGTGTAAGGAAACGGCTTAGTGTTTGAAATACGAGACGTTACTGTGAATTTCATATAACCTGTAGTTACCAGCGGTCGCAATATACACAACGAGAAGCAATTATTACTACAGAAAAAGCGTCCTTCCTCCAAAATTTGCACCAGTCAACTATAGTGATAATATAGCATTTATTGTGGTGGAGACGGAAAAAAAAAAAATAGAAAAGCCAGATACAGCGATTGATAAACAAGGAGGTCGACCGTTCGTCATTGTAGGAGCTGCCAGATATCACCGGCTCTTCAACACGCAAGTTATACTTTTGTATCAGTCAAATCACATATTACTCGGGTAGATAATTTCCAGTAGATCCTTCATGTGTTAGCTCAAATCACCGACCAGTATGTTTTAAATAAGTGACCCACTGATCAGAGCAGATCGACTGGTCCGAACCCTTGACTGGTCCGAACCCGGGACTGGTTTCAAACAGTTTCGTTGGACAATAAAGCAGACTGTAAACGGATGGGGTTGTAGGCGCCCTTATAAACACAAACATTAAAAATCAGGAACGTGACGGTAAGCTGTCCAATATACAAAAAGAGTTAGAAACAGAAATACAAATAGCTAGAGCTTCATTTAAGGTTATTAATATAATATTCAAGAGGTTGCTAGTAGAATTGCAGTAAATCAACCATTCAAATCATTATGAAGCTGTGTGTAGTCTGTGGTCAGTCAAACAAACGGGCTTCCACATGGATAAATTGTCATTTTTGTGGAAATTGGTGTCACGCCCCTTGTGCAGATATCCCAGAACTAGCTACAAGCAGTATTAAAACAGAGAAGTGTTTTTGGGTATGCCCAAATGAGGAAAATCTGTGGACTAAAATCACAAGGGTATTAAAAGAGGACAACATCAAAGCTGCTTTCATAGAAAACCTGGAAGCTTTCTACAACAGATGGGAACATAAAAAGTCTGGGCTGAATGGTACTGCCCTTGATACTGGCCATGTAGTCACAAACTGTAAGGCTGGAGGTGATGTCCTGGGAGACAGTAATAGTAAAGCTGGAGGTGCTGTCCTGGGAGACAGTAATGGTGAAGCTGGAGGTGCTGTCCTGGGAGACAGAAATGGTGAAGCTGGAGATACTGTCCTGGGAGACAGTAATGGTGAAGCTGGAGATTTTGTCCAGGTAATCGGGAATTATACGCAGGAAGGAATACATATAAATGACCTCATAGGGGACAGGAGCCATAGTAGGGAAACAAGTGTAGTCAAAGATAAGATAAAACCAATATTGCAAACTAGAAATACCACAGGAAATAGCAAACAAGAGGACTCCAATAGCAATAGTGAGGATAAATTACCAAAAACAACTGGTGGGAGCTCCATTGTTGGTGCTAGGGAGGATAGAAGTAAGACAGGGAAACATGCACCAACAGGGAATACAGTCACAGAAACCCAAGGCAAGCGGAAACCAAGCCTGTGCACGTACTATGCACTTGGTATCTGCTGGCATGGGAAATCTGGAAAAACAGATGGGACATGCAACTATGACCACCCTAGAAAATGCCATGCCCATATGACAACAGGAAAATGCAAACTCCCTTCCTGTAAGCTTTTTCACCCTGAAATGTGTACCTCTTCAGTACAGGAAAGACTGTGCTATAACTTAAATTGCCAGGCATACCATCTAAAGGGGACAAAAAGATACAAAACATCCAGGCCATGGGAAAACCTGGGTAGCCACAGCCACTCAAGAGGGAGAGGTTTTTTAGTGCCAGGAAGGAAAAAAAACTGGCAGGAAATGGCAGAAATCGTACACCAAATCCAGTCATTCCTGGAGTGGAACCACAGTCGATGGCCTCCACTCCAAACCAACAGATACAGATACTAATGCTGGAAAAAAATCCCCCCCCAGTACCAACAATACCACCAGTCCGATAACATTCTTCTTTGCAAATATACAGGGTCTAAAGCCAGCAACAAACAACAAAATACCTTTCATCCGTGGACTGCTTGCAGAGGCAAAGGCAATGTTCGCGGCTTTCACTGAGACCCACATAAAGGATCACTTGGACAACGAAATATGGATCCCAGGTTACAACCTATACAGATGTGACAGAGTGAACAGGCAAAAGGGGGGGGGTTGGCCTGTACATTGCAGAGTCACTTGTTTGCACAGAACTGCTTAATGCCTCAAATGACGTAGTGGAAGTTTTAGCAGTAAAGGTCGAGAACCAAAACCTAGTCATTGTGGTAGTCTACAAGCCTCCGGATGCAACATCCCAGCAATTCCAGGAACAGCTGTTAAAAATTGACCACTGTCTGGAAAATCTTCCAGCTCCTGGGCAGACGATGCAACATCTCCCCAATGAAAAGCAGGGGTGTCACTAGCACGTTAAGAGACCATACAATAAGTGTCAGGGGCCCGAGACTGTTCAACTGCCTCCCAGCACACATAAGGGGGATTACCAACAGACCCCTGGCAGTCTTCAAGCTGGCACTGGACAAGCACCTAAAGTCAGTTCCTGATCAGCCGGGCTGTGGCTCATACGTTGGTTTGCGTGCAGCCAGCAGCAACAGCCTGGTTGATCAGGCGCTGATCCACCAGGAGGCCTGGTCACAGACCGGGCCGCGGGGGCGTTGACCCCCGAAACTCTCTCCAGGTAAACTCCAGGTAATACCAGGGATCGAACCATGGACACTCTGTGTGAGCTAAGTATGCTACCAACCAAGCTACGGATTTGCTAGCGGTAAAAGAAGGTGGAGGAGTCGTGTTCTCCAGTAGCACCTTACCTCCACCTACACTCAAGTAAAGAAGGTGAAGGTGGAGTGTTGTGTGTGTCAGCACCACCATGGTCAATCAACTTTTATCTGGACAACCTTTTCTTTCTGAGCAGAGCTTTGTTTATGTGACTTACTAAAGCTCTACACAGAAAGAAATGTTGTCCCAATAAAAGCTTGTTTTGTAACGTGTTGTCTTCACTATTGTCGTCAGTATATCATTTGGATCCAGTTTTGCGTGCGACCGGCAGTAACAGTGTGGTTGATCAGACCCTGATCCATCGCGAGGCTTGGTGGTGGACCGGGCCACGGGGACGTTGACTCTCGGAACACCCTCCTGGGTATGTTGAAAATGGTATGAAATGCCGACAAGTTGAAGATCAAGACACATGTACAATAGTTGGGTATCCTTATTGTTGAAACGTAGTAGACTTTTTCAGTCAGATACAGAGACAGCAGAGGTATGGTAGTGAAATAATGATGTAATCAGTCCATCAACCTTGAAGAAGAGTCTGGAACACGTTCCAGACCATGGAACTGAACTTTTCTCCAAGGCTGATGGACTGATTACATCTTCGTTTCACTACTACACCTGCTGCCTCTGTATTTGACTGAAGAAGTATACTGTGTAGGCGAAACGTTTCAACAATAAAGATACTCAACTGATACAGATGTGTTAATGTTCACTTTCCAGGTATACTGCAGCATAACATGTGGATGAGAAGCTTACAAAGCAGGTTTATGTAACTCGCACTGCCACATGTGAGTCACTCTTACCTCTTACTTTTTGTTTGATAACTATATACAAACATACGCTAAATTGATGTTTACCTAACTTAAAGTACCGAATATTATAAGTTTCAACGTTATGTAGACAGGGCACAAGTTCATAATTGTAATACATGTAAAAAAACACCCTTAATCTGACAGTTTAGATGTTCAGCAGAGGTTCATTAGGTTTGTCTGGTTGACCAGGCAAACACCAGACGAGCCTGGCCCAGGGCCGGGCTCCGAGACTACAAAACCTCTCGGAATGCATCAAAGGTATATCGGTGGAACAGCTACTGAAAATCGATTACTGTTTGGAAAACCTTCCAGCTCCATCCCCAAACATCTTACTGCTTGGTGATTTCAACCTAAGGCATACAAAATGGAAGAATGTAGCAAATAATGTTATAGCTGAAACAATCCCCGGAGGTAGCGCAGATGAAAGGTCGCACACACATGAGCTACTAAGTCTCTGCGAAAAACACACCTTAAGCCAGCAGATAGTGGAGCCAACAAGACTAGAAAACACACTTGACCTTATCTTCACAAATAATGAGGACCTGATAAGAGACATAAGAATATCAAAAACAACTAATTCCGATCACAATCTAATCGAAGTCCAGACGTACATGCATAGGGGTCCTGAACAGCAGAATGCATGTACCTGTGAAGGTGTCTTCACAAAATACAATTTCAACAACAAGAACATCAACTGGGACCAGGTAAACCATGTCCTAAACGAAACATGTTGGGAAGATGTCTTAAATGACATGGATCCAAACCAGTGCCTTGAAAGGATCAACTTCCTGGTAGCCGAAGCATGTTCTAGGCATATTCCCCTAAGAAAGAAGAAGAGCAGGAGTAAACTGGAGAGAGAAAGACGCTCCCTCTACAGAAGACGACGAAGAGTCACTGAGCTCCTCAGGAGTGCTAGAATATCTGATACGCGAAAGGAGGCGCTGACCAGGGAAGTGGAAACTATCGAACTTAAGCTAAATGACTCTTACAGGAACCAGGAGAGGCAGGAGGAGCTTAAAGCTATTAGTGAAATTGAAAGAAATTCAAAATATTTCTTTTCATATGCCAAAAACAAGGCAAATACCACATCTAGTATCGGACCCTTACTCAGACAGGATGGGACTTACACAGATGACAACAAGGAAATGAGTGAAATATTGAAATCCCAGTACGACTCTGTGTTTAGTGAACCACTAATCGGTCTGAGGATCGACGACCCAAATTATTTCTTCATGAATGAGCCTCAAAACTCCATAAATGTATGCCAGATTTCCGACATTACCCTAACTCCGATAGATTTCGAAAAAGCCATTGACAACATGCCTTTGCACTCAGCCCCGGGCCCAGACTCGTGGAACTCTGTTTTCATTAAGAACTGAAAGAAACCCCTCTCGCGTGCCCTAAGTACAATATGGAGGAGGAGCTTGGACATGGGTGAAATTCCACAGTCACTTAAAACAACGGATATAGCCCCACTCCATAAAGGTGGCAGGAAAGCATTAGCTAAGAACTATAGACCAATAGCTCTGACGTCCCACATCATAAAAATCTTTGAAAGAGTGCTAAGAAGCAGGATTGCAAATCACCTGGATTCCCAAAATCTGCACAATCCAGGGCAACATGGGTTCAGGGCAGGTCGTTCCTGCCTCTCACAACTACTGGATCACTATGACATGGCCTTGGATGCACTGGAAGAAAATCAGAATGCAGATGTAATATACACAGACTTTGCAAAAGCATTTGACAAATGCGATCATGGTGTAATAGCCCATAAAATACGTGCTAAAGGAATAACTGGGAAAGTGGGGAGATGGATCTTCAACTTCCTAACAAATCGAACACAAAGAGTAGTGGTCAACAGAGTTAAATCGGAGGCTGCCATAGTGAAGAGCTCTGTTCCATAAGGCACAGTACTCGCCCCCATCTTATTCCTTATCCTCATATCAGACATAAACAGAGATATACACCACAGCACCGTATCATCCTTTGCGGATGATACTAGGATCTGCATGAGGCTGTCATCTGCTGAGGACGCGGTTAACCTCCAAGAAGATATAAACAAAGTTTTCCAGTGGGCAACGGTAAACAATATGATGTTCAATGAGGACAAATTCCAACTACTCCGTTATGGAAAACTGGAGGAGATAATAACTAGAACAGAGTATACTACTGACTCCGGCCATACAATAGAGCGGAAAAATAATGTAAGGGACCTGGGAGTAGTAATGTCTGAGGATATCACTTTCAAGGATCACAACAGTGCCACGATCGCACGTGCAAAGAAAATGATAGGATGGATAATGAGAACTTTCAAAACGAGAGATGCCAAGCCCATGATGATCCTTTTCAAATCACTTGTTCTCTCTAGGCTGGAATACTGCTGTACGTTAACATCTCCATTCAAAGCAGGTGAAATCGCAGATCTAGAGAGTGTACAGAGATCCTTTACTGCACAAGTAAGTTCTGTCAAGCACCTTAACTACTGGGAACGCTTGGAAGCACTTGACTTGTACTCGTTGGAACGCAGGAGGGAGAGATATATCATAATCTACACTTGGAAAATCTTGGAAGGAATGGTCCCAAATCTGCACACAGAAATCACTCCCTACGAAAGTAAAAGACTGGGCAGGCGATGCAAAATGCCCCCAATAAAAAGTAGGGGCGCCATTGGTACACTAAGGGAAAACACCGTAAGTGTCCGGGGCCCAAAACTGTTCAACAGCCTCCCATCAAGCATTAGGGGAATTGCCAATAAACCCCTGGCTGCCTTCAAGAGAGAGCTGGACAGATACCTAAAGTCAGTGCCAGATCAGCCGGACTGTGGCTCGTACGTTGGACTGCGTGCGGCCAGCAGTAACAGCCTAGTTGATCAGGCCCTGATCCATCGGGAGGCCTGGTCATGGACCGGGCCGCGGGGGCGTTGATCCCCGGAATAACCTCCAGGTAACCTCCAGGTGGTAGTTCCACCAGTATGCGTTTTAGTAATTTTTGTGCGGCGAATACGCTGGCTGTTCAAATTTGGTAAGAATAAGAATTATTATTGTAATATTACTATAATGTTATGTTCACTGTTATTATTATTATTTTTATTATTATTATTTTATTATTATTATCATTATCATTATTATTAGTTTTACTCGTGCTCCTGCTGTAGCTTTTGCTGCAGCCACCCATACCTCCCTCCCCCCACCCCTCCCCCACCCTTCCCCTCCCCCACCCTTCCCCTCCCCCACCCTTCCCCCACCCTTCCCCCACCCTTCACCCACCCTTCCCCTCCCCCACCCTTCCCCATCCCTCCCCCAATCCCTCTCCTCCCTCAAACAAGACAGTGTCGCTTCCTACACAAAGGCACTTCACTGCCGCACGCCCCATCGTGGTGCAGTGTCATACATACAGCACCTTGTCTCTCTCTCTCTCTCTCTCTCTCTCTCTCTCTCTCTCTCTCTCTCTCTCTCTCTCTCTCGTTCGTATATATACCGGCTACTCAGGCTTAGTAGGGCTTAGCGCTTTCTTTTTTGATTAAAATAATCAGGCTTAGTAAGCGGTGGGGGTCAGGTTTGTATGGAAGTGGGGTTCCTTCAGCAGTCGTCTACTTCATTCACAAAGCTTGCACTGCAGTAGGCCTGTTAGCCATACTAGGCAGGTCTAGTTCACACCCGCCAGAAATCCAGTCTTGTACTCGTCCAACCTATATAACTACCGAAAGTTCTCAGCACAATCGCACAACTTAGTTCTTTCGACTAATCTACGACTCTACTGCCAAACCAATACTTATGCATATTCTGTCCTGTCTTACCTGGAGGGTGTTCTAGGGTCAACGCCCGGGCGGCCCACTGTGTGGACGAAACGTTGTCAATAAATGATCACATTATACTGCTTTTGTATTTATTTTTCCATTGTGTCGGTATTTTATACCATTTATTTCCACCCAGATGGGATGGGGTTTGGTGAGGGGGGGGGGGTCATCCTACAGCCGTTAAAAACAGACGTTATAGCCTCACTCCACGAAGGTGGCAGCAAAACAATAACAAAGAGCAGTAGACCAATAGAATTTCAAGGAGCCAGATCACTAACCACGAGGATTTCCTAGAATTGCACAGGCAGGTGGGTCCTGCCTTTCACAACTACAGGAGTGCTTTAACGTGGTCTTGAATGCAATGGAAGACAACATTCAGAAGGGAAAAAGCCTTCGCCAAATAGTCATGTGATGGTGCACAAAATGCATGCAGAATCAATAGCTGGAAAAAAGTGGAAAGATGTGCTTTTAACTTTCTAACAAATAGAGTGCATATAGTTTTAGCGAAGAAAGTAGCACTGCAGCAGGCCTACTGGTCCATGCTAGGCAGGTTCAAGTCGTACATGAATGGTATACAGTACCGACAAGATGAAAAATTTGACACGTGTCTAATTTTTCATATTGTCGGTACTGTATACCGTTCATATACAACTTGTCAGACTCATGAAATCGTAATGACACGATTGCAAACAAACCATACCACAATCGTGTCATTACGATTTCGTGAGTCATGTTAACGGCTTTGAGGGGACTTGAGCTAGAGTTCGTCACGGCCACGCTAGCTGGAGATTTGTCTGTAAAAACTTGCATTTGTGGTCACAGTGGTGCCTATGCTAACCTTCCTATGGTGTAGAAATATACCTAGTTGGATGAATCTTATTGTGGCTAGCTGGTCCAGTGGCTAACGCGACGGTCTGGAGTTTTGAGACTCTCTGACCGCGGGTTCAAATCCCGCCCGTGGTATGGTTTAACTTGTCAGACACTGCAGCATCGTAGAATCTTGGTTCAGAGAACACCAACATAACCTTCTCCGCGCCTCCGCCGCCGCCAACAACCCGTCCCTCGGATATGACCTACTTCCACTGGGGAATCCCGCCTACCAGTGACTGCCCTCGTATGCTACCCGTTCCCTCTCCACCTGTCACTAGTATATAAGCACCAGCCTTCTTGCCTGTGCTCCAGAATCTTCACGGCTACGGTACTCTTCACACCAACTCCAAGGCTGAGGGACTGATTACCTCATCTTTTGTCTTCCAATTAAGTTCTTGAATTTGTATTGATAAAGCCACTGGATGGCGAAACGTCTACAATAAAGATACCCAGATGTTGCACATGTGTCTAATTTTTCAGATCCAAGTCACCTGCTGGCCTAAGCTAGTCAGGTCCAAACCACGGTACGGGCTGGAATTGAACTCGCGGTGAGTAGTAAAATTCCAGACCGACGCGTTAGCCACTGGGCCAACTGGCAACAAGAAGATTCATCCAACTTGGTATATTTATACACCATAAGAAGGTTAGCATAGGCACCACTGTGACCACAAATGCAAGTTTTTACAGATAAATCTCCCGCCAGCGTGGTCGTGACGAACTCTAGCTTAAGTCCCCTCAAAGCCGTCATCATGACTCACGAAATTATAATGGGGGGGATTTGAACTAGAGTTCGTCGCTTGTTCTCTCCAGGCTAGAATATTGCTGTACATTAATATCCACTTTTAATGTGAACAGAATTGCAGACCTAGATTGAATTTATACTGCACGTATAAATTCAGTCTAGCACTTAAACTACTGGGAACGTTTGAAACCCTTCGACTTGTATAGACTTCTTGGAACGCAGATAACTTTACGGAAGCAAGAGGCTCCACATATATTGCACAATGCCTATGATGAAAAGCAGGATTGCCATTAGTACAGTTAGAGATAACTCAATAAATGTAAGAAGTGTGAGTCCTCTAACACTCCATAAAAAAAAAATCATCATACATAAAGGGGTATTACCAACAGAACCCTTGCTATCTTCAAGCAGTCCATCCTCTTACTCTCATAAAAATCTATGTGCACTTCTCAAATACGGTTTGCACGAAATTTCACAGCTAGTTTAGATAAGTTATACCACAGCAGAAAAAAATATAGGTATAAGATAACGATGAAAAATTCTGCCACGCGAAAAGAAAATCAGAAGCCGCTGAACGCCGCAGATAATGTGAGATTTTTACTTTTAAAGGTGCCTTCATAACTCACCCATTCGACTGTCTTTACAAAAGCCCAGAGTGATCGGTTCCTTGTCAACCAGGCTGTTTCGTACGTTGGACTGCCTTCAACCAGCAGTAACAGCCTTGTTGATCAGGAACTAATCCACCAAGAAACCTCGCGTAGAACCGAGCGTTAGTACCGTTGGCTCCCCCCTCTACCCCCCCCTCTACCCCCCCTCTACCCCCCTCTACCCCCCCCCCCTCTACCCCCCAAATATATATATATATATATATATATATATATATATATATATATATATATATATATATATATATATATATATAGGTTGACATGAGGTGTCAGGATGCCAGGGGAAGGATTAGATGGAGTTTTTTTTTAAAAGGTGTGATGGTAGTGGAGGTGGTTGGATAGATGAAGTAGAAATAGGCGAAGGGGCTGGTGGTGGTTGCATCTCGTTGGTAATAGAGTTGGGCTGACATTTCCTAACTGCGTAAATTTTGCAGCAGTTCTCCCGATTGGGAAATGTCACGACGGGGAATTGTGTATATGTAAGTGCGTGTGTATGTTCGCGTTGGTTATGTTCTTGTGTGTACAGTGATGGAGGGAGGGAATATAGAGAGAGATTGTTGTGATGTATGCTGGCCTTATGTATGTATGTAGGTATGACTTTATTGCTTATGTTGACATGCCTGGCACACCAACACTCTTGATGGGGGATTGAGGAGGAAAAATGTGGTTAAGTGGAAGGAAGAAGAGGGAGAGAAGTTGGTGGGGAGAGGATTTGAGGGGAAGAGGAAAGAGGGTTATTTTATTTATTTAATAACATAGGCTAGAGTAGCGATGCGCTGTTACCTTAATCTGTATGATAGTTACATTGTGAGAACAAAAGCTGTTTCCCTGTCATTTTCCATCACACGGGATGGGCTTGCTACATCAAGTAATGAAAGGAGGTTGTTAAGCTTGAGAGCGGGGGAGGGAGGGGTAGGAGGAAAATGTGCGTTAGTTGAGGCGGGGGAGTGAGGGGTCGGGGGGAAGGTGATTGAGTCAGGGGAAGAAAAGGGGTGGATCAAGCATGTGTTGAGGTGGGTGAAGGGGAGGGAGAGGTGGTTGAGTCATGTTGGGGGAGGAGGAGGAGGCGTACAGAGGCAGAGGGAGGGGAAGGTGGTCGAGGCACGCTTGGAAAGGAGGAGGTTTGTGAAGAGAAAATAGAGGAGATTGAGACATTGGGGGGGGGGTGGAGAAGTGGCGGAGGAGGAGGTAGCAGTTGCAAGAGAAAATGAATTATGAAGAAACCTCAGTGGTTTGTGGGTGGTAGAGGTGGTTGTAATTATGGTAATGAATCAGCAATCAGCTAAACGACAGGAGAGTTGAGGATTCATTACTTTTACCCGTCTTACAAACGTGCGGACAGTAGCTCCTCTGCACATATGAGGCAGTAGAGCTATGTCAAAAACATCACACATCACAAAAGCCTTTGAAAAGGTGATGAGGTACCAAATTACTAATTTTATGGAAAAGCGTGATCTACATGACCTGAATCAACATGGTTTGAAAGCGAGGAGGTAATGCTTGCCACAACTAAAATATTGCAACAAAATTACGGAGATTTTGGAAGAAAAAATGCAGATATGCTTTACATGATCTTCATAAAGGCATATGACCAATGAACATAAAAACATGACTGGAACAATTCACAACCAATCGACAATACCATATTTGGAACAATTCACAACTGATAATACCATGACTGGAACAATTCACAGCTAACCGACAATACCATAGCTGGAACAATTCACAGCTAACCAATAATACCATGACTGGAACAATTAATAACTGACTATATCGAATTCATTCTGACGAGGACATTAGAGCACTCCAGGAAGATTTGAATAAACTGATGCAGTGGTCGGAGAAGTGGCAGATGCAGTTTAATATAGACAAATGCAAAGTTCTAAATGTTGGACAGGACAATAACCATGCCCCATATAAACTAAATAATGTAGATCTTAATATTACGGATTGCGAAAAAGATTTAGGAGTTCTGGTTAGCAGTAATCTGAAACCAAGACAACAGTGCATAAGTGTTCGCAATAAAGCTAACAGAATCCTTGGCTTCATATCAAGAAGCATAAATAATAGGAGTCCTCAGGTTGTTCTTCAACTCTGTATATCCTTGGTTAGGCCTCATTTAGATTATGCTGCACAGTTTTGGTCACCGTATTACAGAATGGATATAAATGCTCTGGAAAACGTACAGAGGAGGATGATTAAGTTGATCCCATGTATCAGAAACCTTCCCTAAGAGGATAGACTGAGGGCCCTGAATCTGCACCCTCTAGAAAGGCGTAGAATGGGGGGGGGGATATGATTAAGGTGTATAAATGGAAAACAGGATTAAATAAAAGGGATGTAAACAGCGTGCTGAAAATATCTAGCCTAGACAGGACTTGCAGCAATGGTTGTAAGTTGGAAAAATTCAGATTCAGGAAGGATATAGGAAAGCACAGGTTTGGTAATAGAGTTGTGGATGAGTGGAACAAACTCCCGAGTACAGTTATTGAGGCTAAAAAGTTGTGTTGTTTTAAAAATAGGTTAGATAAATACATGAGTGGGTGTGGGTGGGTGTGAGTTGGACCTGACTAGCTTGTGCTACTGGGACAGTTGCTGTGTTCCTTCCTTAATGAATGTGACCTGACCTGACTAGGTTGGGTGCATTGGCTTAAGCCGGTAGGAGACTTGGACCTGCCTCGCATGAGCCAGTAGGCCTGCTGCAGTGTTCCTTCTTTCTCATGTTCTTATAAGAACATAAGAAAGGAGGAACACTGCAGGAGGCCTGTTGGCCCATACTAGGCAGGTCCTTTACAATTCATCCCACTAACAAAACATTTGCCCAACCCAATTTTCAATGCTACCCAAGAAATAAGCTATGATGTGAAAGTCCCACTCAAATCCAACCCCTCCCACTCATGTACTTATCCAACCTAGATTTGAAACTACCCAAAGTCCCAGCCTCAATAACCCAACTAGGTAGACTGTTCCACTCATCAACTACCCTATTTCCAAACCAATACTTTCCTATGTCCTTTCTAAATCTAAACTTATCTAATTTAAATCCATTACTGCGGGTTCTCTCTTGGAGAGACATCCTCAAGACCTTATTAATATCCCCTTTATTAATACCTATCTTCCACTTATACACTTCGATCAGGTCTCCCCTCATTCTTCGTCTAACAAGTGAATGTAACTTAAGAGTCTTCAATCTTTCTTCATAAGGAAGATTTCTAATGCTGTGTATTTAGTCATCCTACGCTGAATGTTTTCTAACGAATTTATGTCCATTTTGTAATACGGAGACCAGAACTGAGCTGCATAATCTATGTGAGGCCTTACTAATGATGTATAAGGCTTGTGCAAGAAAGGTATAAAATACCGACAATATGAAAGTTAAGACACATGTGCAACATCTGGATATCTTTATTGTAGACGTTTCGGCGAAACGTCTACAATAAAGATATCCAGATGTTGCACATGTGTCTTAACTTTCATGTATAAGGCTTGTAGATGGATGGTTCAGAGAACCATATAAAGCTGCAGTATGACCTCTGGACTTCTGTTGCTTACACTTCTTGATATAAATCCCAGTAATCTATTTGCCTTATTACATACGCTTAGGCATTGCTGTCTTGGTTTAAGGTTGCTGCTCACCATAACCCCCAAGTCCTTTTCGCAATCTGTATGGCTAAGTTCTACATCATTTAACTTATAAGTACTAGGGTTATGGGCACTCCCAAGCTTCAGAACCTTGCATTTATCTACATTGAACTGCATCTGCCACTTTTCTGACCAAGAATAGAGTTTGTTTAAATCCTCCTGAAGTTCCATAACATCTACGTTTCAATCAATTATCCTACCTATCTTTGTGTCATCGGCGAATTTGCTCATATCACTAATACTTCCCTCATCAAGGTCATTGATATATAAACAACAACGGGCCCAAGACTGATCCCTGTGGAACGCCACTTGTTACAGATCCCCACTCGGATTTAACCCCATTTATGGACACACTCTGCTTCCTGTCAGTGAGCCATGACTCGATCCACGAGAGCACCCTTCCCCCAATGCCATGAGCTGCCACTTTCTTTAACAGTCTATGGTGCGGAACTCTATCAAATGCCTTACTAAAATCTAAGTAAATAATATCAAATTCTTTATTGTGGTCAACAGCCTCAAAAGCTTTACTGAAGAAAGTTAATAAATTAGTTAGACAAGACCGGCCTCTTGTGAATCCATGCTGAGTATCATTAATCAAGCTATGCTTATCGAGATGGCTTCTTATAATCTCAGCTATAATTGACTCTAGTAATTTGCCTACAATTGAGGTCAGGCTTATTGGGCGGTAATTTGACGGTAACGACTTGTCCCCTGTTTTAAAAATAGGAGTTACATTAGCCATCTTCCACATATCAGACACTACACCTGTTTGAAGAGATAAATTAAAAATATTAGTTAATGGTTCACAGAGTTCCATTTTGCATTCCTTAAAAACCCTTGAAAAAACCTCATCAGGACCCGGCGACTTATTTTGCTTCAGTCTGTCTATCTGCTTCACAACCATCTCACTAGTGACTGTGATGTTACATAATTTATCTTCTTCTAGCCCACTATAAAAATTAATTACTGGAATATTGTTAGTGTCTTCCTGTGTAAAAACTGAGAGAAAATAATTATTTAAAATCGAGCACATTTCATTCTCTTTGTCAGTAAGGTGCCCATAGTTATTTTTAACGGGACCTATCTTATCTCTAACTTTTGTTCCATAGACCTGGAAAAAACTTTTTGGGTTAGTTTTAGAATCCCTAGCAACTTTAATTTCATAGTCCCTTTTAGCTTTTCTTATCCCCTTTTTAATGTCCCTCTTAATGTCAATATACTGATTCATAAGATGACCCTCACCTCTTTTGATACGCCTATAAATTCCTTTCTTATGCCCTAGTAGATATTTGAGCCTATTATTCATCCATTTTGGGTCATTTCTATTTGATCTAATTTCTTTATATGGGATAAACGCTCTTTGAGCAGCATGTATAGTGTTCAGAAAACTGTCATATTGATAGCTCTCTTCGTTAACCCAGTCAACAGATGACACGTGTTCTCTAAGCCCATCGTAATCTGCTAAGCGAAAATCTGGGACTGTTACTGAGTTATCGCTACTATCGTACTTCCATTCAATGCTAAATGTAATTGATTTGTGGTCGCTAGCACCCAGTTCCTCTGAAATTTCTAAATTATTAACAAGGGATTCATTGTTTGCCATAACTAAGTCAAGCAGGTTATTTCCCCTTGTAGGTTCTGTCACAAACTGCTTCAAAAAACAATCCTGAAATGCTTCTAAGAAGTCGTATGATTCTAAATTCCCAGTCAAGAAATTCCAATCAACATGACTAAAGTTAAAGTCTCCTAGAATTACTACATTATCGTGCCTTGTGGCCTTAACAATTTCCTCCCATAGTAGTTTCCCTTGGTCCCTATCTAAGTTTGGGGGACGGTATATCACTCCTAAAATCAGTTTTTCATGCCCCTCTGAAAATTCTATCCAAACAGACTCTGTATGTGTTACTTCAGACTTAATACCCGTTTTTATGCAACAGTTCAAGCGATCTCGGACATACAATGCCACCCACCCCCCCTCCCTCCCAATACTTCTATCTTCTTGGAACAATTTAAAACCCTGAATATGACATTCCGCAGGCATGTCCCGACTTTTTTAATTAAACCACGTCTCGGTTAAGGCAAATACATCAATGTTACCTGCACTAGCAACTAATCTCAACTCGTCCATCTTATTCCTAGCACTACGGCTATTAGCATAATAAACATTGAGACTCTCCTTTCTCTTTACCCTTCCTGCTCATTTCTGTTTTTCTACTAAACCTATTACTGTCCTTATCACCCAGTGTCACTGGCTTTTCAATATCTACCTCGTTCTGCTTATTACTAGTTCCCCTACAACTCATAATATTACTACACTGGGACTTCACTGTTTTCCTGCCAAAACCCATACCACTAACTATTCCTAGTTTAAAGTCCTAACAGCTCCCTCCACTGCAGTTGCCAATGCTCCCACCCCAGACCTAGATAAGTGAACCCCATCCCTGGCATACATGTCATTTCTGCCATAGAAGAGGTCCCAGTTGTCAATGAATGTTACCACATTTTCCTTACAGTATTTGTCCAGCCAGCAATTGACACCAATTGCCCTGGACAACCATTCATTTCCAACTCCTCTCCTTGGCAAAATTCCACATATGACAGGGTTCCCACCCTTCCTCCTAATTATTTCTATTGCTGACCTATACCTGCTAATCAGGTCTTCACTCCTACGTCTGCCAACATCGTTGCCTCCAGCACTGAGACAGATAATAGGATTGCTCCCATTACCTCTCATGATGTCATCCAGACGGCTAACAATATCCTCCATCCCAGCTCCAGGAAAGCAAACTCTCTGTCTCCTACTCCTGTCCTTCAAGCAGAACGCCCTATCCATATACCTAACTTGGCTATCCCCAACAACAACAATATTCTTACCTTCCTTGATGTCGTTCGTCGTGACGTTCCCAGTAGTCGACTCACATTCGTCGGGTAGCACTGAGAATGTATTAGATGTTTCCACAACAGTTTCCACGGCAGTCTCTTTCTTCATCGTTTCTACCTTTCCATTCGTCTTCTTGATCGTCAACTTCGTTCCCTGCTGTCCAGCCACTGACCAGTTTCCTTTCTTGACCTGAGGACTCAAAACAGGAGGACTACCACGAATCTTCTTGTTTTCCTCGGTCAGTCGCCGAATCTCCATCTTCGCCATCCTCAATTCTTCCTTAAGCTGTTGGTAAAGTTGCTCGATGGAGGGCATCTTGCTTCAATTCGTAGAGAGCGCGCAAACAGGTCTTCACAGAGCTAAGTACACGTCACCACTTGTGGGCAGCTTCTGCAAAGGCTTTAAATACTATATCAGCATTTTGTTTTTCGTCCAATGCACCCTAGACTATGTAATGGCCCAGGAATTGCAAGAGACAGCAGCGACCTGGTTTAAATCCATGTTGCCCTAGGTTGTGCAGTTGTGAGAACATATAATCAACAATCTTGCTCCTTATAACATTTTTCAATATGATAATAAGTGTGGGATCACTTCTGTTCATACTCATTTATCGAGTACTTGAAGAACAAATAGTGTTTTCTTATAATTTTTGATGAATATGAAGTTCCCAAACTTGGAAATGAAGCGGGTTATGGTTATGTCAAACATTGTGCACTTTCGCCACAATGTTGAGTCTCACCCATGAAAAACTCCTTTGGATTGTAAGTTTCTAGACCGAATAATGCCTCATTGAACGTAAGAGTCGTATCGTCGTGACTTAAGTATTTTACCAAATTCTTTGTTATTGTCAGGATGGTCACATATATGGCAGTCTTATACTATACCTGGAATCGATTTTAGGGAACATCGCTCCTGCGTCGCGGTCCTGGACTAGGCCTCCCGGTTTTTGGCCTGATTAGCAAAGCTGTTGGTATTAGCCGCATGCAGTCCAACAAATGACTGCCCACGGCATTTACCAATTTTTCTTTTGAAAACATCCATGGGTTTTTTTGCTTATTTTCTTTATGCATGAAGGGCGCGTCTTGCAGAGCACATATCCTTCAGAATTTAAAAAAAAAAAAGAATGGTGAAGCTTGCTTACTGATATAATCTGACACTACAAAGTTGGCAACAAAACAATCGCATAAAACTACAGACCGACAGCACTGACGTCTCACAATATCATAATCCCTGAAAGAGTTTTATTAGGCAAGATTGCTAAATAGAATGGCAACTGTACAGTCCTGGGCAACAGGTTGAGAGCAAGTTGCATCTGCTTCTAAGATAAGATAAGATTTCGTTCGGATTTTTAACCCCGGAGGGTTAGCCACCCAGGATAACCCAAGAAAGTCAGTGCGTCATCGAGGACTGTCTAACTTATTTCCATTGGGGTCCTCAATCTTGTCCCCCAGGATGCGACCCACACCAGTCGACTAACACCCAGGTACCTATTTGCTGCTAGGTGAACAGGACAACAGGTGTAAGGAAACGTGTCGAAATGTTTCCACCCGCCGGGAATCGAACCCGGGCCCTCCGTGTGTGAAGCGGGAGCTTTAGCCACCAGGCCACCGGGCCTGTTTCCACCTAGACTTACATGCATTGGAATACAAACAGAATTCAGATGTAGCATTCCCACATTTTGAACAAACTTTCGAAAAGTGTGAATATTAAATAATGGCGCACAAAATACGTGTGAAAGGAATAACTGGAAAAGCGGGTAGATGTATTTTTCACTTTATAATAAATTCTGCTTGCCACACGTCAGGGAAAATGCTTCATTTTTTAAGGTTAATGAATTTGCAGATTTTAAAATTGTCAGGGAAAACTGCTTAATCAGTACGATTATGACAGGATATAAACAGGTAAATATTTCATTACCACTAACTTGTCCAGCTATCACAACGTTGGGGTCCAGTCCCTGGACCCATTATGTACCTCCGTAATTTTTTGACTACCTGTGTCGTGCATAATAAAGATGTTAAACTCAGTTAGCATTTTGTCCAAGACATTTGTCACTAAGACACTTGGCCATGTGTGTGTGGGGGGGGGGGGAGGGGAGGGAGGGGGCGCTGCAGTATATTTACCACACTTGAACGCCATAATTAACCCAACACTTGAACGCCATAATTAACCCAACACTTGAGCGCCATAATTAACCCAACACTTGAGCGCCATAATTAACCCAACACTTGAACGCCATAATTAACCCAACACACTTCAACATTAAACAAAATTATAAAAATTTGCTATTTTTTAGCAGTCAAATATTTATGAACGTAAACCAGTGCGGCAGCGCTATGGTGACGGAGTTGATGGTGGGGTTGAGTATTGTGGGGTTGATGGTGGGGTTGAACGTTGTGGTGAGTATTTTGGGGGTGATGGTGGGGTTGAACGTTGTGGTGAGTATTGTGGGGGTTATGGTGGGGTTGAACGTTGTGGTGAGTATTGTGGAGGTGATGGTGGGGTTGAACGTTGTGATGAGTATTGTGGGGGTGATGGTGGGGTTGAACGTTGTGGTGAGTATTGTGGGGGTGATGGTGGGGTTGAACGTTGTGGTGAGTATTGTGGGGGTGATGGTGGGGTTGAACGTTGTGGTGAGTATTGTGGGGGTGATGGTGGGGTTGAACGTTGTGGTGAGTATTGTGGGGGTGATGGTGGGGTTGAACGTTGTGGTGAGTATTGTGGGGGTGATGGTGGGGTTGAACGTTGTGATGAGTATTGTGGGGGTGATGGTGGGGTTGAACGTTGTGGTGAGTATTGTGGGGGTGATGGTGGGGTTGAACGTTGTGGTGAATATTGTGGGGGTGATGGTGGGGTTGAACTTTGTGGTGAGTATTGTGGGGGTGATGGTGGGGTTGAACGTTGTGGTGAGTATTGTGGAGGTGATGGTGGGGTTGAACGTTGTGATGAGTATTGTGGGGGTGATGGGGTTGAACGTTGTGGTGAGTATTGTGGGGGTGATGGTGGGGTTGAACGTTGTGGTGAGTATTGTGGGGGTGATGGTGGGGTTGAACGTTGTGGTGAGTATTGTGGGGGTGATATAAATAGGTTAGATGAATACATGAGTGGGTATAGGTGGGTGTGAGTTGGACCTGACTAGCTTGTGCTAATAGGTCAGACGCCGTGAAATGGTGACCTGTCCTGACTAGCGTTGTCGGTGAGCATGGGCCAGTAGGCCTGCGGTGTTCCTTATGATGGGGTTGAGCGTTGTGGTGAGCATTGTGGGGGTGATGGGTTGAGCGTTGTGGTGAGCATTGTGCGGGTGATGGGTTGAGCGTTGTGGTGAGCATTGTGCGGGTGATGGGTTGAGCGTTGTGGTGAGCATTGTGGGGGTGATGGGTTAAGCGTTGTGGTAGGCATTGTGGGGACGACTGTTGTAGTGAGCATTGTGGGAGTGATGGTGGGGGTGAGTGTTGTGGTGAGCATTGTGGGGGTGATGGGGGAGAGTGTTGTGATGAGCATTGTGGGAGTGATGGGATGAGTGTTGTGCTGAACATTGAGGGGGAGAGTTGTGGTGAGCATTGTGGGGGTGATGGTGGGGGTGAGTTGTCGTGAGCATTGTGGGAGTGATGGTGGGGTGAGTGTTGTGAGCGTTGTGGGGTGGGTGTTGTGGTGGGCATTGTGGGGGTGAGTGCTGTGGTGAGCATTGTGGGAGTGATGGTGGGGTGAGTTGTGAGCATTGTGGGGGTGAGTGTTGTGGTGAGCATTGTGGGAGTCATGGTGGGGGAGTGTGAGTGTTGTTTGGGGAGCATGATGGTGGGGGAGAGTGTTGTTGTGTGGGATGATGATGGGGGTGAGCATTGTGGGGGTGATGGGGTTGAGCGTTGTGGTGAGCATTGTGGGGTGATGAGGTTGAGTATTGTGAAGGTTATGGGGGTGAGTGTTGTGGTGAGCATTGTGTGAGTGATGTTGGGGTGAGTGTTGTGGTGAGCATTGTGGGAGTGATGGTGGGGTGAGTGTTGTGGTGAGCATTGTGGGGGTGAGTGTTGTGGTGAGCATTGTGGGAGTGATGGTGGGGTAGAGTGTTGTGGTGAGCATTGTGGGAGTGATGGTTGGGTGAGCATTGTGGGAGTGATGGTGTGGTGAGCATTGTTGGGGTGATGGGGATGAGTGTTGTGGTGTGGGATGATGGCGGGGTTGAGCATTATGGGGGTGATGGGGTGAGCGTTGTGGTGAGCATTGTGGGAGTGATGGTGGGGGTGAGTGTTGTGGGGAGCATTGTGGGAGTGACGGTGGGGGTGAGTGTTGTGAGCATTGTGGGAGTGATGGTGGGGGAGTGTGTTGTGATGAGCATTGTGGGAGTGATGGTGGGGTGAGTGTTGTGGTGAACATTGTGGGGGTGAGTGTTGTGAGCATTGTGGGGGTGAGTGTTGTGGTGAGCATTGTGGGGGCGAGTGTTGTGAGCATTGTGGGGTGAGTGTTGTGGGGAGCATTGTGGGGGTGTGTTGTGGTGAGCATTGTGGGGTGATGGTGGGGGTGAGCATTGTGGGAGTGATGGTGTGGTGAACATTGTTGGGGTGATGGTGGGTGTGTGTGGTTTGTGGTGTGGGGTGATGTTGGGGTTGAGCATTGTTGGGGTAATGGGTTCAGCATTGTGGTGAGCATTGTGGGAGTGATGGTGGGGGTGAGTGTTGTGGTGAGCATTGTGGGGGTGAGTGTTGTGGTGACCATTGTTGGGGTGAGTGTTGTGGTGAGCATTGTGGGAGTGATGGTGGGGGTGAGTGTTGTGGTGAGCATTGTGGGAGTGATGGGGTGAGTGTTGTGGTGCGCATTGTGGGGGTGAGTGTCGTGGTGACCATTGTTGGGGTGAGTGTTGTGGTGAGCATTGTGGGAGTGATGGTGGGGTGAGTGTTGTGGTGCGCATTGTGGGGGTGAGTGTTGTGGTGCGCATTGTGGGGGTGAGTGTTGTGGTGAGCATTTTGGGAGTGATCGTGGGGGTGAGTGTTGTGGTGAGCATTGTGGGAGTGATGGTGGGGTGAGTGTTGTGGTGAGCATTGTGGGGGTGAGTGTTGTGGTGAGCATTTTGGGAGTGATCGTGGGGGTGAGTGTTGTGGTGAGCATTGTGGGAGTGATGGTGGGGTGAGTGTTGTGGTGCGCATTATGGGGGTGAGTGTTGTGGTGAGCGTTGTGGGGGTGAGTGTTGTGGTGAGCATTTTGGGAGTGATAGTAGGGTGAGTGTTGTGATGAGCATTGTGGGAGTAATGGGGGTGAGTGTTGTGGTGAGCATTGTTGGGGTGATGGTGGGGGTGAGTGTTGTGGTGAGCATTGTTGGGGTGATGGTGGGGTGAGTGTTGTGGTGAGCATTGTTGGGGTGATGGTGGGGGTGAGTGTTGTGAGCATTGTTGGGGTGATGGTGGGGGTGAGTGTTGTGGTGAGTATTGTTGGGGTGAGTGTTGTGGTGAGCATTGTGGGAGTGATGGTGGGGTGAGTGTTGTGGTGCGCATTGTGGGGGTGAGTGTTGTGGTGAGCATTGTGGGAGTGATGGTGTGGTGAGCATTGTTGGGGTGATGGTGGGGGTGAGTGTTGTGGTGTGGGATGATGGCGGGGTTGAGCATTATGGGGATGATGGGGTTGTGCGTTGTGATGAGCATTGTGGGGTGATGGGGTTGAGCGTTGTGGTGAGCATTGTGGGAGTGATGGTGGGGGTAAATGTTGTGGTGAGCATTGCGGGAGTGACGGTGGGGGTGAGTGTTGTGGTGAGCATTGCGGGAGTGACGGTGGGGGTGAGTGTTATGGTGAGCATTGTGGGAGTGATGGTGGGGTGAGTGTTGTGGTGAACATTGTGGGGGTGAGTGTTGTGGTGAGCATTGGGGGTGAGTGTTGTGGTGAGCATTGTGGGGGTGAGTTGTGGTGAGCATTGTGGGGGTGAGTGTTGTGGTGAGCATTGTGGGGTGAGTGTTGTGGGGAGCATTGTGGGAGTGATGGGGGTGAGTGTTGTGGTGAGCATTGTGGGAGTGATGGTGGGGGTGAGCATTGTTGGGGTGATGGTGGGTGTGTGTGTTGTGGTGTGGGGTGATGTTGGGGTTGAGCATTGTTGGGGTAATGGGGTTCAGCGTTGTGGTGAGCATTGTGGGAGGGATGGTGGGGGTGTGTGTTGTGGTGAGCATTGTGGGGGTGAGTGTTGTGGTGAGCATTGTGGGAGTGATGGTGTGGTGAGCATTGTTGGGGTGATGGTGGGTGTGTGTGTTGTGGTGTGGGGTGATGTTGGGGTTGAGCATTGTTGGGGTAATGGGGTTCAGCGTTGTGGTGAGCATTGTGGGAGGGATGATGGGGTGTGTGTTGTGGTGAGCATTGTGGGGGTGTGTTGTGGTGACCATTGTGGGGGTGAGTGTTGTGGTGAGCATTGTGGGGGTGAGTGTTGTGGTGAGCATTGTGGGAGTGATGGTGGGGTGAGTGTTGTGGTGAGCATTGTGGGAGTGATGGTGGGGTGAGTGTTGTGGTGATCATTGTGGGAGTGATGGTGGGGTGAGTGTTGTGATGAGCATTGTGGGAGTGATGGTGAGTGTTGTGGTGAGCATTGTTGGGGTGATGGTGGGGTGAGTGTTGTGGTGAGCATTGTTGGGGTGATGGTGGGGGTGAGTGTTGTGAGCATTGTTGGGGTGATGGTGGGGGTGAGTGTTGTGGTGAGTATTGTTGGGGTGATGGTGGGGGTGAGTGTTGTGGTGAGCATTGTTGGGGTGAGTGTTGTGGCGAGTATTGTTGGGGTGATGGTGGGGGTGAGCATTGTTGGGGTGATGGTGGGGTGAGTGTTGTGGTGAGTATTGTTGGGGTGATGGTGGGGGTGAGTGTTGTGAGGGTGAGTGTTGTGGTGAGCATTGTTGGGTGATGGTGGTGGTGAGTATTGTTGGGGTGATGGTGTGATGAGCATTGCTGGGGTGATAGTGGGGGTGAGTGTTGTGGTGAGTATTGTTGGGGTGATGGTGGAGGTGAGTATTGTTGGGGTGATGGTGGGGTGAGTGTTGTGGTGAGTATTGTTGGGGTGATGGTGGGGGTGAGTATTGTGAGGGTGAGTGTTGTGGTGAGTATTGTTGGGGTGATGGTGGAGGCGAGTATTGTTGGGGTGATGGTGTGATGAGCATTGCTGGGGTGATAGTGGGGGTGAGTGTTGTGGTGAGTATTGTTGGGGTGATGGTGGAGGTGAGTATTGTTGGGGTGATGGTGGGGTGAGTGTTGTGGTGAGTATTGTTGGGGTGATGGTGGGGGTGAGTGTTGTGGTGAGCATTGTTGGGGTGATGGTGGGGGTGAGTGTTGTAGTGAGCGACGAACATGACTGTACTTCCAGCAAGCGCCACGAACATGACTGTACTTCCAGCAAGCGCCCCGAACATGACTGTACTTCCAGCAAGCGCCCCGAACATGACTGTACTTCCAGCAAGCGCGACGAACATGACTGTACTTCCAGCAAACGCCACGAACATGACTGTACTTAGAGCAAGCGCCACGAACATGACTGTACTTCCAGCAAGCGCCCCGAACATGACTGTACTTCCAGCAAGCGCGACGAACATGACTGTACTTCCAGCAAGCGCGACGAACATGACTGTACTTCCAGGAAGCGCCACGAACATGACTGTACTTCCAGCAAACATCACGAACATGACTGTACTTCCAGCAAACGCCACGAACATGACTGTACTTAGAGCAAGCGCCACGAACATGACTGTACTTCCAGCAAACGCCACGAACATGACTGTACTTCCAGCAAACGCCACGAACATGACTGTACTTAGAGCAAGCGCCACGAACATGACTGTACTTCCAGCAAGCGCCCCGAACATGACTGTACTTCCAGCAAGCGCGACGAACATGACTGTACTTCCAGCAAGCGCGACGAACATGACTGTACTTCCAGGAAGCGCGACGAACATGACTGTACTTCCAGGAAGCGCGACGAACATGACTGTACTTCCAGCAAACGCGACGAACATGACTGTACTTCCAGGAAGCGCGACGAACATGACTGTACTTCCAGCAAGCGCGACGAATATGACTGTACTTCCAGCAAGCGCGACGAACATGACTGTACTTCCAGCAAACGCGACGAACATGACTGTACTTCCAGGAAGCGCGACGAACATGACTGTACTTCCAGGAAGCGCGACAAACATGACTGTACTTCCAGCAAACGCGACGAACATGACTGTACTTCCAGGAAGCGCGACGAACATGACTGTACTTCCAGCAAACGCGACGAACATGACTGTACTTCCAGGAAGCGCGACGAACATGACTGTACTTCCAGCAAACGCGACGAACATGACTGTACTTCCAGGAAGCGCGACGAACATGACTGTACTTCCAGGAAGCGCGTCGAACATGACTGTACTTCCAGCAAACGCGACGAACATGACTGTACTTCCAGCAAGCGCGACGAACATGACTGTACTTCCAGGAAGCGCGACGAACATGACTGTACTTCCAGCAAGCGCGACGAACATGACTGTACTTCCAGCAAGCGCGACGAACATGACTGTACTTCCAGGAAGCGCGACGAACATGACTGTACTTCCAGCAAGCGCGACGAACATGACTGTACTTCCAGGAAGCGCGACGAACATGACTGTACTTCCAGGAAGCGCGACGAACATGACTGTACTTCCAGCAAGTGCCACGAACATGACTGTACTTCCAGGAAGCGCGACGAACATGACTGTACTTCCAGGAAGCGCGTCGAACATGACTGTACTTCCAGCAAACGCGACGAACATGACTGTACTTCCAGCAGTTATCAGATTATTATAACAAGATGACGGAGACGTTTGAAAAAGATGTGTACACGTGTTGTGCAGAACTATTTGACGCGCGACAGTGCAGTCATATGAAACGGAAAAGTATGGAAAAGTAAAAATTGAATATCCCAAGACTCGGTCCTGGTACCTTCAGTGTTTATCATCGTCATAACAGAAATGGATAAACACGAAACATTGCATCGTGTCTTTGCGGCTGATTCTGAAATAATCATAACAGTCATCCCAGTAGAAGCCGGAGGAATTATAGGCAGATATCAATAAAGTCTTCCAGTGGGTAGTGGAAAATAGCATGTTTAATTGTAACTTCTTATTGTATATATAAGAACTTAAAATGAACATAGGATACAAAACTCACCAGGATCATTTCTTAGAATGAAAAGATCGTGTAAAAGACTGGATGGATGATAATGTTGAATATCCTGTGATTTAGAGAACCCAATATGGCAAATGCAGCCTAGGCCAAAAAATAAGATAATGGGATAAGGAAATCTAAATAGGAGCACTGATGGTGCTATTCAAATCACTTGTGTGGTCTTACGTCTATAATATTGTTCTTTCCTGAGCTCCATTTAAGACAAGAAATATCAGAGCTGGAAACGGCAGAGAGACTGTTTACTGACGCTAAGGAGTCGTAACATTTAAACTACTGGGAACGTCTGAAAGAGCTTGAAGTACGCCTGGAGCTAACACAGGATACCTGATAATATACATGGGTGTTTGACGACCAGCTGGAAAGTGTGTACACTACCATGACAACGACTGCCGTAAGAGATGTTGGAACAGGTGTAAAATAGACCCAGTGAAAAGCAGGGGCGTCAGTGACACTGTCAACGTGCGTGGTTTAAGACTGTTCAACTTTCTACCAGCAGACATTAGACATATTCCCGGAGAAGCGAACTAGATTACTACTTCTGCAAGGGTAGAAAAACACGCGAAACCACTTCAAACTCTCACTGCCACCACCATTACTGCAGTGCCACCACCACCATTACTGCAGTGCCACTACCACCATAACTACAGTGCCGCCACCACCATTACTGCAGTGCCGCCACCACCATAACTACAGTGCCGCCACCACCATTACTGTAGTACCGCCATCACCATTACTGCAGTACCGCCACCACCATTGCTGCAGTACCGCCACCACCATTGCTGCAGTACCGCCACCACCAATGCTGCAGTACCGCCACCACCATTGCTGCAGTACCGCCACCACCATTGCTGCAGTACCGCCACCACCATTGCTGCAGTACCGCCACCACCATTGCTGCAGTACCGCCACCACCATTGCTGCAGTACCGCCACCACCATTGCTGCAGTACCGCCATCACCATTGCTGCAGTACAGCCACCACCAATGCTGCAGTACCGCCACTACCATTGCCAATGCTGCAGTACCGCCACCACCATTGCTGCAGTACCGCAGTACCGCCACCACCATTGCACCATTGCTGCAGTACCGCCACCACCAATGCTGCAGTACCGCCACCACCAATGCTGCAGTACCGCCACCACCAATGCTGCATTACCGCCACCACCAATGCTGCAGTACCGCCACCACCAATGCTGCAGTACCGCCACCACCAATGCTGCAGTACCGCCACCACCATTGCTGCAGTACCGCCATCACCATTGCTGCAGTACCGCCACCACCAATGCTGCAGTACCGCCACTACCATTGCTGCAGTACCGCCTCCCCCATTGCTGCAGTACCGCCACCACCATTGCTGCAGTACCGCCACCACCATTGCTGCAGTACCGCCATCACAATTGCTGCAGTACAGCCTCCCCCATTGCTGCAGTACCGCCACCACCAATGCTGCAGTACCTCCACCACCAATGCTGCAGTACCGCCACCACCAATGCTGCAGTACCGCCACCACCAATGCTGCAGTACCGCCACCACCAATGCTGCAGTACTGCCATCACCATTGCTGCAGTACCGCCACCACCATTGCTGCAGTACCGCCACCACCAATGCTGCAGTACCGCCACCACCATTGCTGCAGTACCGCCACCACCAATGCTGCAGTACCGCCACCACCAATGCTGCAGTACCGCCACCACCAATGCTGCAGTACCGCCTCCCCCATTGCTGCAGTACCGCCACCACCAATGCTGCAGTACCGCCACCACCAATGCTGCAGTACCGCCACCACCAATGCTGCAGTACCGCCACCACCAATGCTGCAGTACCGCCACCACCATTGCTGCAGTACCGCCACCACCATTGCTGCAGTACCGCCACCACCAATGCTGCAGTACCGCCACCACCAATGCTGCAGTACCGCCACCACCATTGCTGCAGTACCGCCACCACCATTGTTGCAGTACCGCCACCACCAATGCTGCAGTACCGCCACCACCAATGCTGCAGTACCGCCACCACCAATGCTGCAGTACCGCCACCACCAATGCTGCAGTACCGCCATCACCATTGCTGCAGTACCGCCACCACCAATGCTGCAGTACCGCCACCACCATTGCTGCAGTACCGCCACCACCAATGCTGCAGTACCGCCACCACCAATGCTGCAGTACCGCCACCACCAATGCTGCAGTACCGCCACCGCCAATGCTGCAGTACCGCCACCACCACCATTGCTGCAGTACCGCCACCACCAATGCTGCAGTACCGCCACCACCAATGCTGCAGTACCGCCATCACCATTGCTGCAGTACCGCCACCACCAATGCTGCAGTACCGCCACCACCATTGCTGCAGTACCGCCACCACCATTGCTGCAGTACCGCCACCACCAATGCTGCAGTACCGCCACCACCATTGCTGCAGTACCGCCACCACCAATGCTGCAGTACCGCCACCACCATTGCTGCAGTACCGCCACCACCATTGCTGCAGTACCGCCACCACCATTGCTGCAGTACCGCCACCACCAATGCTGCAGTACCGCCACCACCAATGCTGCAGTACCGCCACCACCAATGCTGCAGTACCGCCACCACCAATGCTGCAGTACCGCCACCACCAATGCTGCAGTACCGCCACCACCATTGCTGCAGTACCGCCACCACCAATGCTGCAGTACCGCCACCACCAATGCTGCAGTACCGCCACCACCACCATTGCTGCAGTGCCGCCGCCACCAATGCTGCAGTACCACCACCACCAATGCTGCAGTACCGCCACCACCAATGCTGCAGTACCGCCACCACCAATGCTGCAGTACCACCACCACCAATGCTGCAGTACCGCCACCACCAATGCTGCAGTACCGCCACCACCATTGCTGCAGTACCGCCACCACCACCATTGCTGCAGTGCCGCCGCCACCATCCCTGCTGTGCCACTGTCACCATCCCTCCTGTGCCACTATCACCATCCCTGCTGTGCTACTGTCACCATCCCTGTTGTGCGACTACCACGATCTTTTCAACTATCAGCGTCGTTGGTGAGACATTATCACTGTTTCTTCAACTAGCAGTGCCACTGCCACCGTCACTGCTGCTCTCACTAATCATTTCTTACTGGCAAAACTACCACCCTGTCCCATGTTTCATTTTATGGCCTCTGCTTCGCCGTCGCCACGATTATTAATGTGCTGAGGCGAAGGAGAGATAGCCAGGTAGGGCTGAGGCAGGAAGGCAGGGATGGAAGGAAGTAGGGAGAGGCAGGAATGGAAGGAGGTAGGGAGAGGCAGGGATGGAAGGAAGTAGGGAGAGGCAGGGATGGAAGGAAGTAGGGAGAGGCAGGGATGGAAGGAAGTAGGGAGAGGCAGGGATGGAAGGAAGTAGGGAGAGGCAGGGATGGAAGAAAGGGAGAGGCAGGGATGGAAGAAAGTAGGGAGAGGCAGGGATGGAAGGAAGAAGGGAGAGGCAGGGATGGAAGGAAGTAGGGAGAGGCAGGGATGGAAGGAAGTGGGAAGCGGCAGATAGGCAGGGATGGAGGGAAGGGGACAGACAAACAGGCAGGGATGGAAGGAAGTGGGAAGCGGCAGATAGGCAGGGATGGAGGGAAGGGGACAGACAAACAGGCAGGGATGGAAGGAAGTGGGGAGAGGCAGATAGGCAGGGATGGAGGGAAGTGGGGAGAGGCAGATAGGCAGGGATGGAGGGAAGGGGACAGACAAACAGGCAGGGATGGAAGGCAGTGGGAAGCGGCAGATAGGCAGGAATGGAGGGAAGGGGACAGATGGAAGGAAGTGGGAAGCGGCAGATAGGCAGGGATGGAGGGAAGGGGACAGACAAACAGGCAGGGATGGAAGGCAGTGGGAAGCGGCAGATAGGCAGGGATGGAGGGAAGGGGACAGATGGAAGGAAGTGGGAAGCGGCAGATAGGCAGGGATGGAGGGAAGGGGACAGACAAACAGGCAGGGATGGAAGGAAGTGGGGAGAGGCAGATAGGCAGGGATGGAGGGAAGGGGACAGACAAACAGGCAGGGATGGAAGGAAGTGGGGAGAGGCAGATAGGCAGGGATGGAGGGAAGGGGACAGACAAACAGGCAGGGATGGAAGGCAGTGGGAAGCGGCAGATAGGCAGGGATGGAGGGAAGGGGACAGACAAACAGGCAGGGATGGAAGGCAGTGGGAAGCGGCAGATAGGCAGGGATGGAGGGAAGGGGACAGACAAACAGGCAGGGATGGAAGGAAGTGGGAAGCGGCAGATAGGCAGGGATGGAGAGAAGGGGACAGACAAACAGGCAGGGATGGAAGGCAGTGGGAAGCGGCAGATAGGCAGGGATGGAGGGAAGGGGACAGACAAACAGGCAGGGATGGAAGGCAGTGGGAAGCGGCAGATAGGCAGGGATGGAGGGAAGGGGACAGACAAAGAGGCAGGGATGGAAGGCAGTGGGAAGCGGCAGATAGGCAGGGATGGAGGGAAGGGGACAGACAAACAGGCAGGGATGGAAGGAAGTGGGGAAGTGGGGAGAGGCAGATAGGCAGGGATGGGAAGGGGACAGGGAAGGAAGTGGGAAGCGGCAGACAAAAACAGGCAGGGATGGAAGGAAGTGGGGAGAGGCAGATAGGCAGGGATGGAGGGAAGGGGACAGACAAACAGGAATGGAAGTGGGAAGCGGCAGATAGGCAGGGATGGAGGGAAGGGGACAGACAAACAGGCAGGGATGGAAGGAAGTGGGGAGAGGCAGATAGGCAGGGATGGAGGGAAGGGGACAGATGGAAGGAAGTGGGAAGCGGCAGATAGGCAGGGATGGAGGGAAGGGGACAGACAAACAGGCAGGGATGGAAGGGAGAAATGGCAAAGGAAGAAAAAGGAGATGTTAACAGGGGGATGGGGGGGGGGGTACAGAAAATGGTATGTGGAGGTAGGGAAGGAGGAAGGAATGGAGAAAAAGAAGAGGGGGAGGAGGGAAGCAGACTTCCTGTGGTGCCTACAATGGAGCGGCCAGTACCAAATGCCTGATTGATCAAGCCATTAATATAGAAGCTTGGTGTGGGAGCGGGCTGCGAGGGCGATCCTACCCGAACCTACACCAGGTAGACAATAAGTAGAGTTAAACTAAAATATAAATAGTTTTCAAAATGTAGAGAATGTTTGGGAATTAATAAGACATGATGATCCAGTATCATCATGTCATCATCATTGGTTTTTATAAAAGAAAAAAGTGTGAGAATGGAGGTGTAAATGTTGTGGGGGCGTTTCAGTAGTCGTGGATCGTTGTGTATTGCACCAGTAACCTAACTGATCAGGCTTTATCCAGGGAAGCCGCCCATCAACCTCAGAACGAAGTTAACAAAAAAAATGTGAGATAAACAGTTGGGCAGACCTGACACACTTTGTCACATGTCAAACTCTAGTATTTCTCTATACATAGTGTCTTCCTGCATGTACATCACACTTTCCCACCCACACCACCCGCCCACAGCCTACCCACACGCCCTTACCTTTGTCTGCCATCCACCCACACTCCATCTCCCTCCATCAAATATATCCGCCACCCACCCTTCTATTCTAAAAATATCTGCTATCTCCCAATCATGAACAGGTGCTATCACCCATCTGCTGTCAGACTTGCCCCCTCCCCTCCCCTCCCCTCACCTCACACTACTACTATCAATCCCCAGTCGATTCCTCATCACTTACCTACTCATCACACACCACCACTCATCATATTACTACCACCTAGCCACTACCCACCTTTTTCTCTCTATACCTCCTCATTTCTTTATTTCTCTCCTTCTCTTCCCTATCCCCCCCCCTCCCACTGCCATGGACTATAATCCCACTATTGTTCAGTGCCAAAAGTAAATGTATGTTTGTGGCTTTGTGATCATAGAAAGATCTCTTTTTACATGCTATACTGGCAGCCTCCCTCCCCTGCTTCAACCCAGGCAAGAGGCGTAAAAGTTGATCCATGAGACACTCAAGGCGTACAGGTACTACTACACTTTAATTCTGGGTTGCCATACCTACCCAGAAAGTGAGCAGAAATTTGTAAAAAGTGAAGAAAAATGTTAGGATGAAACAAACTAATGGGCTACTACTGAATGGTAACTACCATATTTACACCTGATAAAAACTTTAGAAGTATCATAGGTTAATAAGAAAGATTTAAAATAGTCAACAAAATTTTCATTAGGTTGACTACATTCTTTGTGTTGAATTTATGATATAACTCGTTTATCTTAGATAAGTAGAGAACTCTGGTAATACACTCAACACTGCCTGACAGTAGACGTGTTCAAGCAAGTTCTGCCTACATGTCAGAGTATTAGTGCATGTGAGTGAATAAATATAAACTTATTACAATCATTCGTCACATATTGTGCTCTGTTCAGAGTTGAGTGTGCTGAGAGCTGAAGAATGTGCTGTAGCCACTTTCTAGTAGTGGGAAGATGAGGTTGTAAACTGTGTATAGGTAAGATGTAGATAAAGCTTCAAAGTTAGTCAAAATAAACTAACTTCTGCATTTGGCAGCTCCAGATGTGCCTCATGCGGAATAAATATAAAATGTTTTAAGTGCCTCCAGGCCCCTAGCCAGACTGTTACAGCCGTTTACTCTAGCTTCTATTGCCCTGAAGCCATTTTCTTGTTAATAACTCAGAACTGGTGTACTTAATGACATATAAGGCATCGCATTGTAGAATGTAAAAATGACTTTACTGGCTGTAGGATAATAAGTAACTATATTTAAGTAATAGTTTAATACTGCAATTTGTTATTTGGGTGGGTAATTTGGTGTTTTCTTAATATTTTTATTAAACTTAGGTGGTTAAAGTGTTTTACCACTAATGTGTCAGTCCTCAGTAGGCCTAGAATCTATAGCTCACCCATGTCAAAGAGCTCCAGAAGCATCTGCTCATGTTTCCGTCAAGTGGCCATCGTCTGTTACCTATTGTCTCTTCCCACAACTCCAGTAACTTTTTCAGTAAATCTGTTATCACACCCCTCAAAGCCACGCAGTATATAAACTCAGCACAAGTCATCAGAAAGGACTGTCAGTGAATAAACGGAAGAGTGGACGGGGACGCAGCAAGATCACAGATGATGGCCGCTGAAGGAAACAAGAACAGAAGTTCCGTTTCCAGAGTCTTCCTATTGAAAGCCTCATAGCTCAGTGGTAAAGCACTGGACCTGCTTGATAGAGTTAAGCTAACTCTGTCAAGTGGTCCAGTATATTCATTATCCTCCACTTTTAGAATCAAGAGGGATTTTGTTACCCTTTTATACATCAAACTTCAGTAGGCCTCATGAAAATTTTTAAGGCTTTGGAAAAAGCAGCGGCAGCCTTCAAGTACCTCGGTGGTAAAGTCCCAAGGCTCGGTGAAGCAAACATTAAGACGGGTGTATTTGCTGGTTCACAGATTCGCGAGCTTCTTGGAGATGAGGAATTTGACTTTATGATAGTTGGTGGGGAGAAAAATGAGTGGAATGCAACTAATTTTCTTGGAAATACCAAAACTGACAACTACATGGAGCTATTGGAAGACCTCTTGTCTATACAAAAATGGGCTTCAATATGTTTTTTAAAGAGAGATTTCCTTCATTCGCTCCTAGATTTTTTTTTCTGGCCAACTGCGGAGCAGTCAGCGACGAGCATGTTGAAGGTTTCTACTAGGGCGTCTCTGTCGTGGAGGAATAATACCAAGGAAAATGAAGTCCATCGTTGTTAAAGGATTACTGCTGGAAAAATAAAATAAAAAGGAGATGCTCCACAGGTGGAATACAAGAGTGTGTTCGGTTGAATCAGTATAAGTGAATTCATAAACCAGGTATGCTACTAGTATATTACGTATATACATACACAAAACGTATAAAAGTTTCCTTGGGAACTTTAGCCAACTGATAATTATTATGGTCGTATTCGTTATCAGCATCCCATAAACCTTAAATTGAAATACTATTTTTTTCTGGTGAATCAGCAGGAAGGTTTAGCCAGAGGCCGGGCAGCAAGAGAGAAAAAACCCAGTACAAGTCACATGTAAATCACTGTCCCAGACCAGACTACTGATGGATGACCTGATCAAGCAGGCTGTTGATGCTGGCTGCACGAAGTCCGGCTGACCAACATATACCTGGTTGATCAGGAAGCGACGTAAGACACTTGTCCAGTTTTCTCCTCAATAAAGTTGATAAATTGGTGCTTATACAGAATAAGACCAATCCAAGATGCCACAAAAATACTGCCAATCTTCCCTCGAGGAAAATACACAAACAGGAGGAGGAGACATTCTCAGTTTACCGCACAGAAAAAAAAATTACGATAAATTGTCAGAGTAACAGGAACACTCTCCAGTAAACTGAGCTGAGCTCTTACTGGCATATATTTGTACTCTAAATCTGAAGCCATTCAGCAGAGGCAGTCTCACGTTATCCATGTAAACCGCTGCCCTATTTAGATATTAATATGACACCTATAGTGCCACCATTGACAATCAGATCTTTTTTCTAAAGATACATCAACACGGAAACTATAAAGCTGATCGGAAGAGGTGCACTCACAATGTAATTGCCGTATATAATAGGTATCTGCACGCTACGGCTACCATATAAATGTTGCGGCACTATGTGAATGTCCATTATTTTAACTTGTATAAGACATGGTAGCAGCAACTACTGGTGTACCCACAATGTAATTAGTGTATAAGATATGGTAGCAGCAACTACTGGTGTACCCACAGTGTAACTACTACATAAGACATGGTAGCAGCAACTACTGGTGTACCCACAGTGTAACTACTACATAAGACTTGGTAGCAGCAACTACTGGTGTACCCACAGTGTAACTACTACATAAAACTTGGTAGCAGCAACTACTAGTGTACCCACAGTGTGACTACTACACAAGACATGGTAGCTGCAACTACTGGTGTACCCACAATGTAACTACTACATAAGACATGATATCAGCAACTACTGGTGTACCCACAATGTAACTACTACGTAAGACATGGTATTAGCAACTACTGGTGTACCCACAATGTAACTGCTACATAAGACATGGTATCAGCAACTACTGGTGTACCCATAATGTAATTAGTGTATAAGATATGGTAGCAGCACACTGCTTGTGTACCCACAATGTAACTATAAGATGTGGTATAAGCACAGTGTAACTGTTTTATAGAATAAGCTGCGGGTATTATCACAATGTATTTGTCAAAAAAGTGGTGTAGCTGCACACTGCGTATTTTTTCAAAATAGATACGTGGCCACACACTGCTGTACAGTTTAACTCGTGGAGTAGGAAGCAGCACACTGTCTCTATTTTTTTCTTAAATAATATCGAACAGCTGGTACCAGTATTAATAGTGGTGTAAGATTTATTTAGGCTTCATACAAAATTTTAAATATTTACACTGGTTTTGTGTAGTAAATTATGTAAAACTGAGGATAAGGCAAATTATGTAGAACTAAGACAAGCCAATAAAGTCAGACAGGGTGACAGGTTTACCATCTATCGTGTTATTACGATTTTGAGTCGTACCACCCAATATGTAAATTGTGTCCCACTGTTTTCTCTAATCATCAACAAGTAGTAACTCACTCACTCTCTCTCTCTCTCTCTCTCTCTCTCTCTCTCTCTCTCTCTCTCTCTCTCTCTCTCTCTCTCTCTCTCTCTCTCTCTCTCTCTCTCTCTCTCTTTTACACAGGGTTTGAGAAGGTTAGGTTAAGGATCCCTAGCTTTATTGACAAGCTATTTACAGGTTAAGGATTCCTAACTTTATTGACAAGTTAAGAGCTGTTACCTACATCAGCTCATTTGAAAGCATTTTTAATTGTTAGGAGACATACAGGTAGGGAACAGGATGAAGTTGGAGCCATCTGTGGGTCAGCATTTTCATTTGATCAACTGACTTGATCTCGTTGACATCATAATGCTGTACGAATGTGTTCCATACTCGAGTCATCCTGGGTATATATGATCTCAGATGAAGTGATGTTCTGGAGAAGGGTACAGCCAGAGTGAAGTTGATTCTTTCTGCCCGTCTTGTGGTATAGAAGCTTGCTCCCCCCCCCCCCTCTTTTTTTTTACACAGGGTTTGACAAGGTTAAGGATCCCTAGCTTTATTGACAAGCTATTTACAGGTTAAGGATTCCTAACTTTATTGGCAAGCTAAGAGCTGTTACCTACATCAGCTCATTTGAAAGCATTTTTATTGTTATGAGGCATACAAGTAGGGAACAGGATGAAGTTGGAGCCATCTGTGGGCCAGCATTTTCATTTGATCAACTGACTTGATCTCGTTGACATCATTATGCTGTAGGAATGTGTTTCATACTCGAGTCATCCTGGGTATATATGATCTCAGATGGAGTGATGTTCTGGAGAAGGGTACAGTCAGAGTGAAGTTGCTGCTTTCTGCCCGTTTTGTGGCATAAAAGCTTGTTTCACGCTGTCCTCGAAGTGGATCCAAGCGTTGTACTTTGACAATATTGGCCTTGTACATAACAGTAAGGCCACCCACATCCCTCCTGTGTTGAAGGCTCTGCTGAAATGACAGATCTATCCAGAGACGCCCAATTAGTGATCAAAGAAACTAATTTCCGCAGACGCAAGTGCCTCGAATCAGCACTGATCGCTGTTTCGAATACAATTAAACAAAACAACGGCAGCTTCACCATCTCCGAAGTCTTAGCAAGAATCCTCCTGAAAACAGTAAACCCTGCCATCACATAGTCTCTCCTGTTATACTACACAAAGCACAGAGAGTGAACACTGAAACAAGCTGCCTCATTCCAGTTTATATTTGTCCAACCTATTTTTATGTTACCCAAGTAATAGCTTTTATATCCTTTTACTCATGTACGAATTAATTGCTTTTCCATATTGTATTACTTTTGTCACTACCACTACTACTACTACTACTACTACTACCACTAGTGAACATCGAAATGGTACCTCACTAGTATTCACCTCACTCTGAGCCTTTATATACCCTCTGTGTCCATGTATTGTTTGTAATGGCTTGATAAAGCTCCTGGAGAGCGAAACGTTGCCACAATAAATGTCACATTAGTTGCACCCGTGTCCTTTTACTTTACAGATCTATCCAGGATGGCTCTCTCTCTCTCTCTCTCTCTCTCTCTCTCTCTCTCTCTCTCTCTCTCTCTCTCTCTCTCTCTCTCTCCCCCTCTCCTCTCTCCCTTCTCTCACCTCTCCCTCCCCTCTCTCTCCCCGCTCTCTCCCCTCTCTCTCCCCCTCTCTCTCCCCCTCTCTCTCCCCCTCTCTCTCCCCCTCTCTCTCCCCCTCTCCCCCTCTCCCCCCCCTCTCCCCCCTCTCTCCCCTCCCCCTCTCTCTCCCCCTCTCTCTCCCCCTTTCTCTCCCCCTCTCTCTCCCCCCTCTCTCCCCCCTCTCTCCCCCCCTCCCCCCTCTCCCCCTCCCCTCTCTCCCCCTCTCTCCCCTCTCCCCCCTCTCTCTCCCCCCTCTCTCCCCCCTCTCCCCCTCTCTCCCCTCTCTCCCCCTCTCTCTCCCCTCTCTCTCTCCCCTCCCCCCTCCCCTCCCCGTCACTCGTCAGTCCTGAGCACTGCCCGGTGCACCATACTAGGTGTGGTGATGGTACTTTCAAGCAGCTGAACACCTTTGGCACATTTTCGTGTTAGTGTAACTGAAATAAATCTGAAAGCTCATTAGGGTTAGAACAACAGTTCGTCCCAGTGTTGTCACTTTGAGTATACTTTTGTCAGATATTGCAACGTTGAAACCTCCCAAATGTGTGAGGTGCCGAGTTAGAGCCTAGCTGCTAGTTATATATACAGCCTTTTGCTGCAAGTAATATCTTTGTTATATTATATATATATATATATATATATATATATATATATATATATATATATATATATATATATATATATAACATAAACTCACTGAAAATAAAGAATTTATGGTGTAATCTTTAGTTAAAATTAAAGTTAAATCGGGACAGAGTGGAAACGTCTGCGCAGACCAAGATGCTAAGTATCACCAGGTTCACATAAAACTTGGTTTAAACGAACTATGTTACGGTTTATCCAAGTTGTAACCATGGAGTGATAAGTTAGTGATTCCAAATGTTCCCAGTAATTAAGGTACATCCACCAGGTGCCAGATTTTGTGGTTTAGGTGATAAGTGTTCCAGTCAGGGTATTTTAATTTGTTTCACTGAACTAGGAGAATTGTCATCCCTTCTCTCTTTGAGGGAATTTATTAATGGTGTGGCACTTTTCTTGATCTCTTTGTGTCGAACTACGACCTTCGAGCAGCAGCGTCTTGACTAACCAGATATTGAAACAAGATTGGGGGGGGGAGGTGGGAGAAAGCGGTGATCCTGAGAACTAGTTAAGAGGATCATGAGGGCGAGTGCGTGTGTCAGTGATAAGAGACTGAGGAGTCTACCTGGAGGGTGTTCAGGGGGGTTAACGACCCCGCGGCTCAGTCCTTGGCCAGGAGAGCGGATACGCTGGATATATCCGAGCAGTGAAATTTAGAGTGGCAAACTTAAACGACTTTCTCATAGTTTCTTCTAATTGTCTTTTCACGAACTGCCACCATCCTGGCCTGAGAGTGATGTTCTGTTTTTTAGATTTGAAACATGTATTAAAAAGACAATGAAATAGGACAAAGAGTGTTTTAGCATTCAGATTGACCTCCAGGGAAGAGTGGATGGTAGCGGCATGTGTGTGTGTGTGTGTGTGTGTGTGTTGGTACAGTAGGTAATGGTGTATGTGTAAATAAAGGGTGGGTGGTGGTGACTGATCTTGGTAGTTTGCTTGCTTAAACATTTTAGTAGGGGGGGGATAAAGAAGAATGATGGCAGGATACAGTATGGCTATTATCATTTATACATTAAGCACGCACAACCCGCGTGTTTTTAAGCTAAGCACTCGATACTGTCAACATTTATGATGTACCTTCATTTCATCATATTTTCTAGAAATATTATCGTCATGTGATCTGTACCAGTCCATGACTCGTGGAGGTACACATTTGTAAAACAAATAATCTCATGTCCACATGGAAACATATAACATGACATCTCACGCAGTATATGAGAGCGTTGGTATTACCCCATTTTACAAATTGTACTTGTAAAAATGACAGTATTTTAAATATTGTATATTCAAGTAGGTTCTTGCTAACTCTGTAAGGGCCTAGATTTTTTTTTAGAATTTCGTGTGCCTATATATTATTGCACTACTGTCCGAAGGGTCGTAATTGGTTCACAATAGACTTAATTGTTTCAGTTGCTGTGCGATCAGAGAAAGGTATCCCCATAGTCCATAAGCTCAGCCCCCTCTACCTCAGTACACGCAGGAAGAATAGCGCACAGTGCAACAAAAGTTTCTAATGCAGATCAATATCAGCACTGAAGATCTGAAGCCGTTCAAAATGAGGCGTTCACAAATTATTACATTGAAAATAATATCCCAGTTTTTTTTTCATTAAAAAAATGGCAAATCGGCAAATAATGCAGTAGCAGCTCTAGATATTATGGTGGGAAAATAGTAATTTAGTAATTCCTCAGCAACTGGTGAGGAATTGACAAATCTGAAAAGTCTTGGAAACCCTCCATTCCAAATATTATCTTCCTCAGAGATTCCAGTTGTGTTGCAGGTCTGAAATAAATAACTTGTGATTAGCATATATATTCCCCACCTATACCAAACCGCTGTACAAGAATTTTCACCACAAGGCAACGCAACAGTAAAAGTGAGCACAAAATATCACAAAGAATTGAAGGTCACAGTGGAATATGTGCCAGCTGGCGGACCCAATGGAAGACAAACAGAATTCCATAGTAACGGACAAAGACTATGAAAGTTTTCTACACTTTGTCATTTTGGTGTAATACCGCACAAAACAATTGAAAAATAATAACTGGGAAAATGGCAGGATGAACCTTCTATTTTTTACAAAACTTATCTAAAGCGTAATAGTCATCAAAGTAAAATTAAAGGCCTTTTCATTGAAATCTTATGTAATAGTACTTACCCTAAATACTTTCCTCAGTCTTATAATTGATAAAAGAGAGACTTGAAACATAAGCTGTATTATCGTTCGCAGAAAGCACTAGGATATACAAGACACAAGTATGTATTGAAGCTGCAGCCAACCTTCATATTGAAGTAACCCTAATGTTCACATGGACTATACAAGCACATATTGTGGAACCCTTCAAGCAAACAACGTTCCAACAAAAATACATAACGCAATCAAAACATGTCTGATCATCTTAATTCACGTTCGAACAACGTTATAATGTTGCTGCAAAAAAAAAAAAAAAGTTGGTTAACAAGATAGTTTAAAAAAATGATTCTCTGTAATGCTCTTGTAATATTTACACGAAGATATTGTACACAACTTAAGGCTGAGAGAATTGCTAGTTTGGAGAATGTACCGATATCTTGTGCAGATCATATGTACTCGACTATTTAAATTCTTGAACACTCGGAATATATCTGGAGCACATTCGAAAAAGGATAAATCATAATTTACATCTTATAAGTACTTGGGGGGACTAATTTTAATTTTGTAAACTGGGATTGGTTCATATGATAGTGCAAGTCACCGCAGATGATGCAAAATAACATTAATGAAAACCAAGGGTACAGTACACTCAGTCTTGTACCTCAATATGTATAAAATTTTTATAATTTTCAGTTTAGGAGCTAAACTTTAAGAGTTAGTAGGTATAAAAGCTTCATGGATTTTCAACACTCTCCTTTCAAATATAAAAAAATTGCCAAGAGTCCACTGACTGTGTTTGAGAGGGAACCTGAGACATTAGTCCAAATCATTCCTAATCATGAACTGTCCTGGTTAAACTTGTCTGGGTATAGCGAGTCCTAGCAGCCTGAATAACCCAGTCGTCAACCTGGAGGCCTAACCACAGACCAGATCACTGGGTCGATGCTCCCAGCAGCAGATAGATACCAGGGTGACATTTACGTGGGTGTATTAGTTATAATAGAGACGTGAGCGAGGTATGTGTAGTGAGTGTGTGAGAACTCACACTCGAGTGACAGGCCGCATTATTACCCCCGCTAAATATAAGCCTCTCCATTATGTCTTGGCTAAATCTGTAAACTTCTGAAGTGGACTCTCATCCTTTGCAAATTTTTCATGTGACAGTGCGTGTTTATTATCAACCTGACAGACAAACTAAGGCATAAAACACTTGCGTAGTCCCTTTATCCGGCCCAGCGTGCGTCCACAAGTTCGTCGCTCTTCAACTGTTGGATAATATATTACATCTGGCAGAAGACGGTGAAGGTGTGGGGCAAGGTGAGGCGGGTCACGTAAGGTCTGAATGTTGTGACCTATTTGACCATCGAGCTAATATCAACAGCCTGACTGGGGAGGGACCCTTTCGCGAGTAGGGGACGGAGGATCGAGCCTCCACCACTTTTGTGCTAAATGATCCACCCAGATTTAAAGCTTTATAAAATATGTCGACTCCAAATATTAGGTAGACAGTTGCCGGTGTTGCAATTAGTGCTTTTGTTTTTAGTGATGTCTGATATATGGCAATTTTATTTTAATAAAGTGTATATCTAGTTGAGTTTGTACAGGTCGGATTCACAGCTCCTGACCCTCCTTGTACCTGTTATCAGCTGGCTATTGATTTCTGGCTCGCAGAACTTGAACATCCCTACTGTTGAAATTGTGTGTGTTCTCATCTATATGTGGTTGCAGGGGTCTTGTCACAACTCGTATGTGTATGTACACGTACATATTTGCCTATTTGTCTTTGCAGGGATGGAGTCTTAGCTCCTGTGTGTGTGTGTGTGTGTGTGTGTGTGTGTGTGTGTGTGTGTGTGTGTGTGTGTGTGGTTACTAGTTGTCAAAGGCACCTGTCGACAGACACTTCGCCTCATATATTGTGTTTGGGGAGATCGATACTCAGCTCCTTGCCTCGCCTTCTAACTACTACTTTATCGACATCATTGATTTTGACCTTTATGGAATTATCTTATCTATTATTGAAGCTGTGTATGATTTTTCCTTCGTCGCTGTCTCATTCAAATCTTTCAACTTTTCAACTACACTGAATAACTGAGACTGAAGATACTTCCTGGCATCCATATGGCTTATGTGTATTTTCAGCTTCCTGGTCTTTTTATTTCAAACATTCTGCTTCTATCTGCTCTCTCAATTCTCATAACTTTGTATGTTGTAATTACGTCTTCCTTTGTCCTTCTCTCCACCAGGTTCGTCAGGTTCAGTTCTTTTAACCTGCCCTAATAGTACATTCCTCTAAGTTCTGGTACTAACCTGGTTGCTGACTTTAGGACCTTTCCGAGGTTTTGCACGTGCTTGACCAGATGTGGGCTCAATGCCAGGGCCTCACGTGTCTCACTTGAAGGTTTAAAGTATTCTTTCTTCACATTCCCGAATGCTATTCTGAGGTTTGCCAATCTTACATTCGTCACTCACGTTTACTGTTTGTGTGTAATTCTGGCGATATGCTTAGTATACAAAGCCGACAAGTAGATGAAAAAGACACATGTGCAACACTTGGATATATTCATCGTGGAGACGGTTCACCAATCAGTGACTTGACGAATCCAGGTGCAGAGAATAATTCTTGGAGACGATGGAAGATGTGACATGGTAGTTTCAGGCGATCAGTCTTTCAGCTTTGGTGAATCTGTTGGCGACGGTGGAAGATACTCAGTAGTTTGATGAATCTAAGTGAGCTGCCCCAGGATGGAAATTTACACTGGGGACAGGAGAGGTGAGGCAGTGTAGAAACGGCATCACAGGTGGGTTCCACACACCTGTATCTAGGTACAGAAAATTCTACAATTCTAACGCTTGCCTAACCTCTTGGTATGGATTCTGCCCACCTGTGACACCCACTATAAACTACAAAATAAACCCAGTGAATATCAAGGGTGCGGTGGGCATAATACGGGAACACTGTATCAACATCTGAAGTCCCAGATTATTCAACATCTTACCAGAAGATACCAGAAACACTGCTGGAACAAGTGTAGAATTCAAGTAGAAACTGAACAAGTATCTTCACCAGGTTCCAGGTCAGCCAGACTGTGATGCATATGTGGGGCATCGGGCCTCAAGTAGCAACATCTTGGTTGACCATGGTAGCACCAGACGAGCCTGACCCATGGCCGGGCTCCGGGAGTAGAAAGACTCGAAACTCATCAAAGGTATATCCTGTTTTCATTATATAATGCTCAGTCTCCTTTAGATTCATGAAGACAGATGAATTAAACACTTTTCAAAGCTGAGGGACTGATCACCTCAAACTTCTACCAAACGTCTTCCACCGACTCCATCAGATTCACCATAGCTGAGGGACTGATCACCACAAAGTACCACTTCATGTCTTCCCCACCTCCAGTAATTATTTTCTGTATTTGATTAATAAAGCCACTGGTTAGTGAAACAATTCCCCAATAAAGAGACCCAGGTGTTGCATATATATTTTATTCACTTATATTCTTCGCGTTATATTAACTCTTAAGGTTTATTTCAGTGTGTGCTTGTTTGCGCGCGTGTGTAAGTACCTATTTATAAAGAACAAAAAAGGCACAATACCATGACCGGAACAATACACAAATAACCTGCACATACAGAGAAGCTTATGACGACGTTTCGGTCCGACTTGGACCATTTACAAAGTCACACTAACACAGAGTTAGGGAGCTTCTCTCTTCCTATGTGCGGGTTATTTGTGTAACATTTATAAATACTTGATTCATTCATTGAAGGTTAATATGATCTACCTACCTGGAGGGTAGGTAGGCTATGTTAATATAATTACTGATTCGTTATACTTGTAAAATTGTTATTGTCACAGTTGAGGAATGTTGCTAATGTTGTTTTTTTCTCTGGACAGGTAAGCGTGGAGCAAGTGTCAACTGTGTAATTCCGTCTTAAGAGATAAGTATGCTATGTGCACTTGTGCTTCATATAAACACCTGTTCAGCTAAAGTTTTAATTGTTGTATTGGACGTATCAGTTGATTGTTATTCCGCGTAGAGGTGGATGGATCACCTGTTGTGCTAACAGACTGAGTGACTGGATCAGCAGTAATAGTAATGAACGGAGTGACTGGATCAGCAGTTATAATAATAGACTGAATGAATAAGCATTTATATCAATGGCGTAAATGGGTTAGCACTTACATTAATGAATGGTGTAACTAGATTAACAGTTATGGTAATGGAAGGAATGACTGGATCAGTTACAAGTAATGAATGTATCAGCAACACCGTTAATGGATGTGGTGAGTTATCATCTGGAGCTTTAATGACTGGATCAACCAGGTTATTAATGACTGGATCATCCAGGTTATTAATGACTGGATCAACCAGCTCATTAATGACTGGATCAACCAGCTCATTAATGATAAATTAGACACATGTGCAACTCTTGGGTATCTTTATTGAGGAAACGTTTCGCCACACAGTGGCTTCATCAGTCCATACTAAGGAGACTCGTGAAGAACAGGAGTTGAATGAGGTAATCAGTCCCTCAACCTTGAGTCGATGTGGTCAGTCCATCAATCTTCTATTCAAGATTGATGGACTGACCACATCGACTCAAGGTTGAGGGACTGATTACCTCATTCTCCTCCTGTTCTTCAAGATTCTCCTTTGTATGGACTGATGAAGCCACTGTGTGGCGAAACGTTTCCTCAATAAAGATACCCAAGAGTTGCACATGTGTCTAATTTATCAACATGTCTGTTCTCTGAACCATTCATCTACAAACAGGTCATTAATGACTGGATCAACCAGGTCATTAATGACTGGATCAACCAGGTCATTAATGACTGGATCACCTAGAGCATTAATTATTGAGTCATCTGGAATATTAGTGACTGGATAATGAGGAATATTGATAGATGAATTATGGATTATTTACAGATGGTGTGCTGAATGATCAGCTGTTGATCTAATGGTTGAAATGTGTTTGATGGATCACTCTTGTAATAACTGTAGCTTGCTTGCGTTAATACACTAAATTTCTTTACTTAGCGGTTGTAGATAAAATTAAGCATGATGGTAAGTTATATGTGCTTTTGTGTATACTGTAGATAACAAATGTAAGATAATGAGACATCAAATTACAAATTTTATGGAACAGCTTATACAACCTAAGCCAGCATGGATTTATAATGGGAAAGATCCTTCCTGTTATACTGCTCAACCTATAAGACAGAATTATGGGAGGTGTTGCAAGAAAACCCAAATGACACAAGTGGCCAGGAAAATGGTGGTTTCGATAATGAAGATTTTCAGAACAAATGGAAATGTAATTGGTAATACTTGTTCTCTCTCGTTTGGAGTACAGTAAGTCCTCACTTAACGTCGGCAGTAGGTTCTTCGAAACTGCTACTTTAAGCAAAACGATGTATAACGAAACCAATTTTACCATATGCAAATTTATATAAACACCAGGGGTACACAGTGCGCCTTTAGCATTCATTACAACAGGGGTTAATTAAGGAATAAATGTTTGTAAAGCTAAAATTGTAGGGAGCACCTACCACCAGGCAGTTAAAAAGCAAACAATAACAAATATGGCAGGACGCACTCTTATACACATGCGCACACTCACTCACACTGGAACAATTTAGACACGCCAATTAACCTAATGTACACAATCTGTGGGACGTGGGGGAAAACCGGAGTACCCAGAGAAA
>NC_091326.1:24052875-24212875 GCF_038502225.1 Cherax quadricarinatus
CTGCTGATCCAGAATGATTTGGAGGAACCTCATGATTTCACTTTCGCTTTTACTCCAGGAAGTGTTTCGCCTTGCAGTCTTGGTGCTGGACAAGTGTGGTTGATGACCTCTCATTCCTTCCCTACATTAGGTCTTTATGTATTTTCTTCACACTAACGCTATCATACTGTTGACGGAATCGAGCCCCATAAAGTTGTATCTCTCGTTGCTACTCCCATTTTTTTTACTGTAAACGACTCAACATGCATGGAATACACTCTGTAGGAAAGAAGAGACAGATACCTGACATGTACATGTGTCTGGTTCGAATTTAGTGAATAGTCAGGTAAGAATAACACTAATAGGTGGACTGTTATGGTGTAATGGCGAACAAAGACGGGGCCTAGCCTACTCACACGTCTGATCTTATCCTGGTGTGGGTCTGAGGAAAGCTTCCCGGGCCGACGGTCTAGGTAGGGCCGTTTAAATGTAGTTACGTCACACCAGACTAACGGACAGAAGCCGACAAGGGGTGGCACATATAAGGATTACATGTTACTGACACACGAGAGATTCTTAAGGTTCCCAATACAGACACTACCATCATAACGTATTGAAGTGAGAGAGGTGGTAGGAAGTGTAAAGCGCACACAGTGGCAATTAAGGGCATCATTATCATCCGTGACCTGTTTATCTTCCCACCAGCAGATATCAGAAACACTGCTGGAACAAGTGTGGAGTTTTCAAAAGGAAACCGGGTAACTACCTACGTTAAGTGCCAGATGAACCAGGCTGTGAAGGCGGTGTGGAACAGCGGGGCACCAATTGCAACAGTCTGGTTGAATAGGCAATCAACAGCAAAGTTTGGTATCAAACTGGGTTGTGGGGGTAGAAAACTCTCGATACCGGTTACAGGTATATCACAGGTACATATAACTACCATCCATGTGTTTCTTTTCCTCATTTCTTTCTCCATTACCTCCTTCACACTTCTTTCTCCATTTCCCACATATCCCTTGCCTTCTCTAATTTCTTCCTGAGCAGTGCTTTTTTTTCTTTCACTTGCCTTTCTCCTTCCCATTATCTTCATCTCCACAGCAATATAGTTTCTTTACAAATCCCCCATCTACCTCTCATTCATCAATTTTGTAAGCCAGTCTTATTTTTGTTCCCTGGATCATGAGTTCTGTGCATCCTCCCATCCCTCTTTCGCTTTACCATTCACTCTTACTATGTCCTTGTTATTTTTCCCTGTGTTCCTCCCATTATCTCCCCCTCGGCCTCATTTCCTATTCACTATTCATTTATTTATTTGGTGGAGTGGTACGGTGGTAATGTTGTTATGGTGAGTGCAATTTGGTGTTGTTGGTTTTAAAGTCCTCTTTTATCTGAGGAGACATGCTAAATAAATGTGCTTATGCCTCTTGTACAACAAGGAGAGCTAACATGACTTGTCTGTTAGTTCTAGCCGCCACATGACTTCTGAATTCTTTTTTTTTTATTACACTTTTACTATGCAGTAATCAAACTCAATTTCTTAATGCCGTAAATCCTTTCTTTTTCACATTGCTTGAGAATCTTGAATTTAAAAATCATGGCAAACATCAAGCGTGTAATGTGCCACCGACACTCATTGTTGACTGGTTCTTAATTTGAAATTCTGACTTCACGAAGTGTACCAATATATCTTTCTTGTTTATGCAGTCGTATTCTTGTGTGTATATGGCTGAATAATCTCTTTTGAGAGTGTGTTGAACGGCACTAAAGCTGCCAGACTCATCCAGAGTCGACCACCAACACTACTTCCACCACCACCAACACTACTGCCACCACCACCAACACTACTTCCACCACCACCCACCACCACCAACACTACTTCCACCAACACTACTGCCACCACCACAACCACTACTTCCACCCCCCCTCCCCCCATCACCGCCAACACTAATGCCATCACCACCAACACTACTGACACCACCATCCATCACCACCACCAACACTACTGACACCACCACCACTACCCATCACCACCACCAGCACTACTTCACCACCACCCACCAACACTAGTGCCACCAGTACCCATCACCACCACCAACACTACTGTCATCACTACCACCATCCATCACCACCACCAGCACTACTTCACCACCACCACCCACCAACACTAGTGCCACCAGTACCCATCACCACCACCAACACTACTGTCATCACTACCACCATCCATCACCACCACCAACACTACTGCCACTAGTACCCATCACCACCACCACCAACACTACTGTCATCACTACCATCATCCATTACCACCACCAGCACTACTGCTACCAATACCCATCACCACCACCAACACTATTGTCATCACTACCACTACCCATCACCACCACCACCCATCACCATCAGCACTACTTCACCACCACCCACCAACACTAGTGCCACCAGTACCCATCACCCTCACCAACACTACTGTCATCACCACCCCCAGCACTACTTCACCACCACCACCCACCAACACTAGTGCCACCAGTACCCATCACCACCACCAACACTACTGCCACTAGTACCCATCACCACCACCACCAACACTACTGTCATCATTACCATCATTCATTACCAGTACCCATCACCACCACTAACACTGCTGTCATCACTACCACCATCCATCACCACTACCAACACTACTGCTACCAGTACCCATCACCACCACCACCAACGCTACTGCCACTAGTACCCATCACCACCACCGCCAACACTACTGTCATCACTACCATCATCCATTACCACTACCAGCACTACTACCAGTAGACATCACCACCACCAACACTACTGCCACTAGTACCCATCACCACCACCAACACTACTGTCATCACTACCACCACCACCATCCATCACCACCACCAGCACTACTGACACCACTACCCATCACCACCAACACTACTGCCACCACTATCACCACCACTAACACTCATCACTACCATCATCCATTACCACTACCAGCACTACTACCAGTATCCATCACCACCACCAACACTACTGCCACTAGTACCCATCACCACCACCACCACCACCAACACTACTGTCATCACTACCACCACCACCATCCATCACCACCACCAGCACTACTGACACCACTACCCATCACCACCAACACTACTGCCACCACTACCTATCACCACCACTAACACTGTCATCACTACCATTACCCATCACCACCACCACCACCATCCATCACCACCGTCCATCACCACTACCACCACCCATCACCATCTATCACAGGGAATTCCTAAAGCTGCGAAATGGTTACTTATAAAACAACAGATAATAGAAGACTTTAGGTTTGATCAAAACAAATAACACTAGAAAACAAAATTTAATTGTTTCTCCAATTCAGAGTTCACGAATCTGTTCTTGTTTAGATTCTAGCACCTAAGTTTTTCTTTTTTGAAATCTGTGATAAGTATTTTGTGTTTTAAGATTGAAGAAGCAGGTGGTGTCAGTTACCTAACAATGATAGGTATTAAAGAAGCAGGTGGTGTCAGTTACCTAACAGTGATAGGTATTAAAGAAGCAGGTGGTGTCAGTTACCTAACAATGATAGGTATTAAAGAAGCAGGTGGTGTCACTTACCTAACAGTGATAGGTATTAAAGAAGCAGGTGGTGTCAGTTACCTAACAATGATAGGTATTATGTACAGATGTTAAGTCTGGTTCATGCACTCTCAAAATTAATCTTTACCTTAAATTATTTATATATGTGGATAACAAAAATAACAGAAATTTCCATACAGTCAAAGAGATTTACATGACAGTTTTCAAGGCTGTTTTTCGCTTGTGTTGAGTCTGGCTCTCCCACACCAGTGTCCAGCGGTAGTCTGCCATCACACTGATGCTCAGCTTTCCCAGATATCTCTTCTCCATAATGGCTATGTCTTGGTAAAATCGTTCATCGTGTGTTTCTATTTCATGGAAACTGTGCGCGTTTGATCAAAACTAAATCTAGATTTGAATTCATCTCCCAAAATTAGTTAGGAACATATGTTTTTAAACTCAAGCTGAAGCCATTGTTGGCCGCTGCAATGAGAAATCGTTCAGAAATAATCTCCAGCAAAATACAAACTGATCACACACTCACTGAAGTATAAATAAGTGTATATGTTTGTACTTACCAATGTGTAGCTGCAGGGGTCGATTCACAGCTCCTGATTGCTACTAGGTCTACTATTCCAGCTACAAGAGCCTTGTTATACTTCTTAAAACTATGAATGGATCACGCCTCTACCACTTCACTCTCCAGATTGTTTCTCTTCCTGACCATGCAAAGGCTGAAGAAATACTTTCAAACATCCCTCTTGACTCATCTGAGTTTTCAACTTCCAGTTGTTCCTTGTTGTTCTTATTTGCCTTTTTTTGAAACAATGTGTCCCTGTTCACCTTGTCAATTCCTCTCAGTATTTTGTACGTCGTTATCTTACACCCCCTACTCTGTACTCCAGTGTCATCAGGTTGAGTTCCCTAACCTCTCTTCATACGACATTTTTTTTTTTGTGTGTGTGTGTGTGTGTGTTTTTTTTCAACAAACCGGCAGTATCCCACCAAAGCAGGGTGGCCCAAAAAGAAAAACGAAAGTTACTAGCCTCTTGCTCCCGGCATTTTAGTCGCCTCTTACAACACGCATGGCTTATGGAGGAAGAATTCTGTTCCACTTCCCCATGGAGATAAGAGGAAATAAACAAGAACAAGAACTAGAAAGAAAATAGAAGAAAATCCAGAGGGGTGTGTGTATATATGCTTGTACATGTATGTGTAGTGTACATGTATGGCAAGTGTAAATAGAAGTAGCAAGATCTACTTGAAATCTTGCATGTTTAAGAGACAGAAAAAAGGACACCAGCAATCCTACCATCATGTAAAACAATTACAGGCTTTCGTTTTACACTCGGCAGGACGGTAGTACCTTCCTGGGCGGTTGCTGTCTACCAACCTACTACCTAGGATATATATATATATATATATATATATATATATATATATATATATATATATATATATATATATATATATATATTAGGGGAATTGCCAATAAACCCCTGGCTGCCTTCAAGAGAGAGCTGGACAGATACCTAAAGTCAGTGCCGGATCAGCCTGGCTGTGGCTCGTACGTTGGACTGCGTGCGGCCAGCAGTAACAGCCTAGTTGATCAGGCCCTGATCCATCGGGAGGCCTGGTCATGGACCGGGCCGCGGGGGCGTTGATCCCCGGAATAACCTCCAGGTATAGGGAAGTGCCACCTCTATAGCTGGATTGGGAACCCTCATCCTCAGAGAAGAGACTAAACGTACCTCAGGGAAAACTCAAGGTTCTCCCTGGAGCTGTTTCAATATTTTCTTCTCATATATATATATATATATATATATATATATATATATATATATATATATATATATATATATATATATATGCAAAACAACCACTCTGAAAGAATAGAGAAATTCCAAGCGCTTTCGTGACTACATATATATATATATATATATATATATATATATATATATATATATATATATATATATATATATATATATATATATATATATATATTTACAAATTCTTCTGAGTTTATTATAGCAATCTAATCTGGTCTAAAGTTTTGCAACTTCAAAAAAACTTAATACTGTTGAAATTGCAAAAGAAAGGTTAGGTGAATTTTCTAAGTTTTAGTTCAAAAAATAAAAATCTGTATATCATTGTCAGTTAAAAAAAAATCTAACTTTCTGTAAAAGAAGTTTAAAAGTGAGTTCAGCCTGTTTAGAAAAATCGGTTTATCAGGTATGACATATATGTCGTACCGAATAGGTTAAACTTACTATTTTGGATTAAATAGCAACGCCCTCCTTGCCGAATAAGGCATGCGAAAATTTGTGTATGCAGTAATTTAGCAAAATTCACTCTGAACCTTATGAAAAAAAATATATATTTCATCGTGTTTGTTTATTATTAAATTATTGTAAACTTATCCAAAATATATTTAGTTGGACTAGGCTAAATTAAATTGCGCTTGTTATAATAAGGTTAGGTAAGTTTTCTAAGGTTCTTTACACACACACACACACACACACACACACACACACACACATATGTGTGTGTGTGTGTGTGTGTGTGTGCGCGCAAAACAACCACTGTGAAAGGATAGGGAAATTCCAAGTGCTTTCGTGACTCATCACATTATCAAGGAACTATAGTTTCTTGATAATTTTAGAAGTCACGAAAGCAGTTGGAATTTCCCTATCCTTTCACAGTGGTTGTTTTGCATATTCTGATATCACCTGTTCACTGGTTATAACCAGGGCTGTTCTAGGCATTTGAAGAACACACATATCGTCAGTGGTACCAGACTACTCAACCTGTTACCAGCAACTATTACAAATGATGCTGAAACAATGGTAGAAGTTTTCAAGAGGAAAGTGGACCATTATCTTACCAGTACCCAAGCGGCCGAGTTGTGCTGACTAGGCTGTTGCTGCTACCGGCCTATGAGCCGGTAGCAGCAACAGTCTAGTTGACCATGCAGTTAACAATGAAGTCTGGTCTCGTATTAATGATTCTTGAAACCAAATAGTTATTGGTATGTTATAGAACCTCCTTTCATCAATAAAGTCAGTACCTGACCAGCCGGGTTTGATTCGTACGTCAGTTTGCGTGCGTCCACCTTACCTTTGATATACCTTTGAAGATTTCCAAGAGTTTAACTACTCTCGGAGCCCGGCCATGGGCCAGGCTCGTCCGGTGCTTTCCTGATCAACCAAGCTGTTGCTACTGGAGGCCCGCTGCCTCGCAAATCCATCACAGCCTGGTTGGTCTGGCACCTGGTGAAGATACTTGTCCACTTTCCTCTTGAAGGCTTCTACACTTGTTCCAGCCGTGTTTCTGATATCTTCTGGTAAGATGTTGAATAGACTGGGACCCCGGATGTTGATAGTGTTCCGTTATTGTCCCCACCGCACCTCTTCTCTTCATTGGGTTTATTTTACACTTTCTCCCATATCTCTCACTCCAGTATGTTGTTATGGCATTGCGCAGATTTGGGACCAATCCCTCGAGTACTTTCTAGGTATATATTATCATGTATCTCTCTTTTTGCTCCAACGAGTACATGTTCAAGACTTGAAGGCGTTCCCAGTAATTCAGGTGCTTTACTGGTTCAATGTGAACCGTAAACGATCTCTGTATTTGTTCCAGCTCTGACATTCCTCCTGCTTTGAACAGGGCCGTCAGCAATGAGCAATATTCTAAGTGAGGGAGCACTAGCGGTTTGAAGTGTCATCATCGGCATTATTTCCCTAGTTTTGAAAGTTCTCAATGCCCACTTCCGTCATCTTCCTGGCTGTCGTGATCTTTGTCTTGTTATGGTCTTTAAATAAAAGGTCAGCTGACATAATTATTCCCAGGTCTTTTACGTGTTACTTTCGTTCTATTTGGTGACCCTCTTGAGTTTTGTGTAGTGTTCCTTTGGAGTTCTTTATTCTTTCCATACCTAAGCTGCTGGAACTTATCACCATGGAACGTCATGTTGTTTTCCACTGCCCACTGGCAAATCCTGCTTATGTTTTCCTGTAATTTTTCAGTGTCGTCCACCTTAATGACGTTCATGCTTATTTTAGTGTCATCTGCAAATGATGATACAAAAGTGTGACAGGTGTTTTTATCTATGCTATGAGGATGAGGAACAGCAAAGGTGCCAGGACAGTGCCTTAGGACACCGAGGTTTTTACCTCGCTGATGTTGGATCTTGCTCTGTTTACTACTACTTTTTGTGTTTGTGTTAGGAACCCAAAAATCCATCTGCCTACCTTCCCTGTAATGCCCTGGCCCTCATTTTGTGCGCTATCATTCCATGATTGCATTTATCAAACGCAGTAACAGCCCGATTGATCAGACCCTGATCCACCACGAGGCCTGGTTATAGACCGGGCCGCGGGGGCGTTAACCCCCGAAACCCTCTCCAGGTATGATTCCTCTCCCCGTCCCACTTCCCCACCCTCGACCTCATCCCTCTCCCCATCCCCATTCCCCGCCCTCGACCTCATCCCTCTCCCCATCCCCATTCCCCGCCCTCGAACACATCATCTACCCATGACGACCATCACCTCACCATTCCCCTCTCACTACCATCCGCCCACAACCACCACCTACTCATTAATCGTCACCTGCAGTACCTTTATTTTGACGGTTTTGTTAGTGGTGTATCTTGTTAGTGTCCCGTGGTGATATTACCTCGAGGCCATCTACCCCGTGTCCCTCTCCATGTTTACGTCTCACAACATACTAACAGTATACCACCTTAGTGTGGTGAACCTCAGAACAAGGCACCCTCTTGTGCTCATATTCAACGTTGAGAGCAAGCACACTGTCCTAACCCTTCTCCATGTTATTGTTGACGATCATGTTTATATTAAGCGCTAAATTCATATTACTCATTCACCGCAATAAGATGTGAAGGCTCGAACCTCTGTCCGGTAATAATGTGAGAGAAACTCTACTCTCGCGAATGATTCTGCTCTTATTGTACTGAACAGTTTGTTGGTACACATATGTCTGTCAGCAACGTGTTCTTGCAGTCAGTGATAATCTTGCTGATTTAAACGTTTCCTGGTCCTGCTCAAACACAGTCTTACCGGACTAGTCGCAGCTTTTTCTTTTTTAAGGTGCTTATTTGTAGTTAAATATAAGCTTCATAGCAGGGTAGGCTAAACTTTGTTAAGTTGTGCATCCCAAACCAAACTTATACCAACCCATGCACCCCATCTCAAAAAAAAAAAAAAAATACTGAATTGACATTCGAAATATTTGGAATTACATTTTACTATAGATTTATATAAACGAAACAGTACTCCAGTAATAAGAAAAAAATATGTAAATTCAGAAGTGCACAACAATAAATTGTCGTTATGGCTAAAGCTAATAAAACGTGTGAATTACTTCGTTTTAGCAGAAAAAAAAAGTTCGGGGTGACTTCTGGTTTTGCATTTCACTCGTATGCAGTTTGAAGCAGGAAGGTTCAGCTTTTGGAGCGACAAGAAGCTTACGTGGTTTGAACATGAGCTTGGTTCATGTTCAGAAGTTGGTGCCATGCCAGTGTTCCAGCTTCTCACTGGTGGTGGGAAGATAATGTTGGTGTCTTGCCAGTGTTCCAGCTTCTCACTTGTGGTGGGAAGATAATGTTGGTGTCTTGCCAGTGTTCCAGCCTCTCACTGGTGGTGGGAAGATAATGTTGGTGTCTTGCCAGTGTTCCAGCCTCTCACTGGTGGTGGGAAGATAATGTTGGTGTCTTGCCAGTGTTCCAGCCTCTCACTGGTGGTGGGAAGATAATGTTGGTGTCTTGCCAGTGTTCCAGCCTCTCACTGGTGGTGGGAAGATAATGTTGGTGTCTTGCCAGTGTTCCAGCCTCTCACTGGTGGTGGGAAGATAATGTTGGTGTCTTGCCAGTGTTCCAGCCTCTCACTGGTGGTGGGAAGATAATGTTGGTGTCTTGCCAGTGTTCCAGCTTCTCACTGGTGGTGGGAAGATAATGTTGGTGTCTTGACAGTGTTCCAGCCTCTCATTGCTGGTGGGAAGATAATGTTGGTGTCTTGCCAGTGTTCCAGCCTCTCACTGGTGGTGGGAAGATAATGTTGGTGTCTTGCCAGTGTTCCAGCCTCTCACTGGTGGTGGGAAGATAATGTTGGTGTCTTGCCAGTGTTCCAGCCTCTCACTGGTGGTGGGAAAATAATGTTGGTGTCTTGCCAGTGTTCCAGCCTCCCACTGGTGGTGGGAAGATAATGTGGTGTCTTGCCATTGTTCCAGCTTCTCACTGGTGGTGGGAAGATAATGTTGGTGTCTTGCCAGTGTTCCAGCCTCTCACTGGTGGTGGGAAAATAATGTTGGTGTCTTGCCAGTGTTCCAGCTTCTCACTGGTGGTGGGAAGATAATGTTGGTGTCTTGCCAGTGTTCCAGCTTCTCACTGGTGGTGGGAAGATAATGTTGGTGTCTTGCCAGTGTTCCAGCTTCTCACTGGTGGTGGGAAGATAATGTTGGTGTTTTGCCAGTGTTCCAGCCTCTCACTGGTGGCGGGAAGATAATGTTGGTGTCTTGCCAGTGTTCCAGCCTCTCACTGGTGGTGGGAAGATAATGTTGGTGTCTTGCCAGTGTTCCAGCTTCTCACTGGTGGTGGGAAGATAATGTTGGTGTCTTGCCAGTGTTCCAGCCTCTCACTGGTGGTGGGAAGATAATGTTGGTGTCTTGCCAGTGTTCCAGCCTCTCACTGGTGGTGGGAAGATAATGTTGGTGTCTTGCCAGTGTTCCAGCCTCTCACTGGTGGTGGGAAGATAATGTTGGTGTCTTGCCAGTGTTCCAGCCTCTCACTGGTGGTGGGAAGATAATGTTGGTGTCTTGACAGTGTTCCAGCTTCTCACTGGTGGTGGGAAGATAATGTTGGTGTCTTGCCAGTGTTCCAGCCTCTCACTGGTGGTGGGAAGATAATGTTGGTGTCTTGACAGTGTTCCAGCCTCTCACTGGTGGTGGGAAGATAATGTTGGTGTCTTGACAGTGTTCCAGCCTCTCACTGGTGGTGGGAAGATAATGTTGGTGTCTTGCCAGTGTTCCAGCTTCTCACTGGTGGTGGGAAGATAATGTTGGTGTCTTGACAGTGTTCCAGCCTCTCACTGGTGGTGGGAAGATAATGTTGGTGTCTTGACAGTGTTCCAGCCTCTCACTGGTGGTGGGAAGATAATGTTGGTGTCTTGCCAGTGTTCCAGCTTCTCACTGGTGGTGGGAAGATAATGTTGGTGTCTTGCCAGTGTTCCAGCCTCTCACTGGTGGTGGGAAGATAATGTTGGTGTCTTGACAGTGTTCCAGCCTCTCACTGGTGGTGGGAAGATAATGTTGGTGTCTTGCCAGTGTTCCAGCCTCTCACTGGTGGTGGGAAGATAATGTTGGTGTCTTGACAGTGTTTCAGCCTCTCACTGGTGGTGGGAAGATAATGTTGGTGTCTTGCCAGTGTTCCAGCCTCTCACTGGTGGTGGGAAGATAATGTTGGTGTCTTGCCAGTGTTCCAGCTTCTCACTGGTGGTGGGAAGATAATGTTGGTGTCTTGACAGTGTTCCAGCTTCTCACTGGTGGTGGGAAGATAATGTTGGTGTCTTGCCAGTGTTCCAGCCTCTCACTGGTGGTGGGAAGATAATGTTGGTGTCTTGCCAGTGTTCCAGCTTCTCACTGGTGGTGGGAAGATAATGTTGTTGTCTTGACAGTGTTCCAGCTTCTCACTGGTGGTGGGAAGATAATGTTGGTGTCTTGACAGTGTTCCAGCCTCTCACTGGTGGTGGGAAGATAATGTTGGTGTCTTGCCAGTGTTCCAGCTTCTCACTGGTGGTGGGAAGATAATGTTGGTGTCTTGACAGTGTTCCAGCCTCTCACTGGTGGTGGGAAGATAATGTTGGTGTCTTGACAGTGTTCCAGCCTCTCACTGGTGGTGGGAAGATAATGTTGGTGTCTTGCCAGTGTTCCAGCTTCTCACTGGTGGTGGGAAGATAATGTTGGTGTCTTGACAGTGTTCCAGCTTCTCACTGGTGGTGGGAAGATAATGTTGGTGTCTTGACAGTGTTCCAGCCTCTCACTGGTGGTGGGAAGATAATGTTGGTGTCTTGCCAGTGTTCCAGCTTCTCACTGGTGGTGGGAAGATAATGTTGGTGTCTTGACAGTGTTCCAGCTTCTCACTGGTGGTGGGAAGATAATGTTGGTGTCTTGCCAGTGTTCCAGCCTCTCACTGGTGGTGGGAAGATAATGTTGGTGTCTTGCCAGTGTTCCAGCTTCTCACTGGTGGTGGGAAGATAATGTTGGTGTCTTGCCAGTGTTCCAGCCTCTCACTGGTGGTGGGAAGATAATGTTGGTGTCTTGCCAGTGTTCCAGCCTCTCACTGGTGGTGGGAAGATAATGTTGGTGTCTTGCCAGTGTTCCAGCCTCTCACTGGTGGTGGGAAGATATGTTGGTGTGATAAATTAGACACGTGTGCAACACTTGCGTATCTTTAATGAGGAAACATTTCGCCACACAGTGGCTTTACCAGGAGTTTGAGGTAATGGTTCTCTGAACCATTCATCTACATATGTTCCAGCCTATCACTGGTGGTGGGAAGATAGGTCGGTGCCTTGCCAGTGTTCCAGCCTGTCATTTGTGGTGGGAAGATAGGTTGGTGTCTTGCCAGTGTTCCAGCCTCACTGGTGATTTGAAGATATGCTTTGCCTTGCCAGTGTTCCAGCCTATCACTAGTGGTAGGAAGATAGGTTGGTGTCTTGCCAGTGTTCCAGCTTCTCACTGGTGGTGGGAAGATAATGTTGGTGTCTTGACAGTGTTCCAGCTTCTCACTGGTGGTGGGAAGATAATGTTGGTGTCTTGACAGTGTTCCAGCCTCTCACTGGTGGTGGGAAGATAATGTTGGTGTCTTGCCAGTGTTCCAGCTTCTCACTGGTGGTGGGAAGATAATGTTGGTGTCTTGACAGTGTTCCAGCTTCTCACTGGTGGTGGGAAGATAATGTTGGTGTCTTGCCAGTGTTCCAGCCTCTCACTGGTGGTGGGAAGATAATGTTGGTGTCTTGCCAGTGTTCCAGCTTCTCACTGGTGGTGGGAAGATAATGTTGGTGTCTTGCCAGTGTTCCAGCCTCTCACTGGTGGTGGGAAGATAATGTTGGTGTCTTGCCAGTGTTCCAGCCTCTCACTGGTGGTGGGAAGATAATGTTGGTGTCTTGCCAGTGTTCCAGCCTCTCACTGGTGGTGGGAAGATATGTTGGTGTGATAAATTAGACACGTGTGCAACACTTGCGTATCTTTAATGAGGAAACATTTCGCCACACAGTGGCTTTACCAGGAGTTTGAGGTAATGGTTCTCTGAACCATTCATCTACATATGTTCCAGCCTATCACTGGTGGTGGGAAGATAGGTCGGTGCCTTGCCAGTGTTCCAGCCTGTCATTTGTGGTGGGAAGATAGGTTGGTGTCTTGCCAGTGTTCCAGCCTCACTGGTGATTTGAAGATATGCTTTGCCTTGCCAGTGTTCCAGCCTATCACTAGTGGTAGGAAGATAGGTTGGTGTCTTGCCAGTGTTCCAGCCTATCACTGGTGGTGGGAAGATAAGTTGGTTCCTTGCCAGTGTTACAGCCTATCACTGGTGGTGGGAAGATAAGTTGGTTCCTTGCCAGTGTTACAGCCTATCACTGTTGGTGGGAAGATAAGTTGGTTCCTTGCCAGTGTTCCAGCCAGGAACCAGGGATCTGTAGTAGCAGCATTTGTTAGGCCTCAAATTCTCATTTGCATGCTGACTCCTCTTCTCCCCACCCCTTTCCCCCTTTCTTCCTCATGGAATAGCTTCCCAAGTGATCATAACTATAGTAGGTCTGATGGGACGCCTTACAACTCTGGTAAGTTTGGACATCTCAGCTATGACTGCTGGCGTTCACCACGTAGATAACGCAATAATGCCAACGGTAGTTCGTCGTAATAATGCCAACTGTTCATGCCATAATACAGGACACAACACCTCTTAGTCTTGAGCTCCGGATTGGACGTTCATCTTTCATAGGTCATAGACCTGTTGGATACTCACTGGATATTGGTGATGACCATGGTTTATGGTTTCATTCCAGTAAAGGACGTGGATCATGGAATGAAAGTAACTAAAGCCGTGCTCAGATTTTGGAGAAAATCGCACGTAACAATCGAACAGTCCAACTGTAACATTCCTGTATTTCGTTTTGGGTGTGTGTGTGTGTGTTGAGTATTTGTGAAGCTTCTGAATGTTGAGGAGATGAATAACTGCATACTTTTAATGAGATGACCTTGGTGATATCGATGTTTTCAGTGATGACTTTCTTGAAGCCTTTCTACATAACAATCGTAGTGTAACTACAGGTTATTTTACTGAAGCAAACTTGTACTTTTGAAGAGTTTCGAGAGTGTGTCTACTCTCTGAGCCCGGCCATGGGCCAGAAATATCCCGGGAAGCACCTAGGCTCAACAGGTACATACCAGGGAAATAATGAGGTTTTGTGAAAAGTACTCTTTAAACCAACAGGTAATTGGTCCCACTAGAAATGAAAATACCCTGGATTTGATATTCACAAACAACGAGGAACTGATCAGAGACATAACAGTTTCCAAAACTATTTACTCTGATCATAACATCATAGAGGTTCAAACTAGTATTAACTCAGGGGTAGGAAACTGCATCGCTAAAGTTAGAGACGGGATGTTCAGTAAGTTTAATTTTAACAACCATAGAATTAACTGGGAAAAATAAACCAAAAGCTATCAGACACACCCTGGGAATCAGACATGAGCACCCTAAATCCCCACCAGTGCCTAGAGAAGCTGAATACAGAAGCATACAATGTATGAAACATGTACCATTGAGGAAACCCAGAGGAAGATCAGATATAAAGAGCGTAGGAGATGGTACAGAAGAAGAAAACGGGTTACTGAACTGCTTAAAAACACAAATATGCTACAACAGAGGAAAGATAAACTTAGCAGAGAGATCACTGAATTAGAGCAAAAACTTAGGATGTCATACCTCACAGAAGAAGTACAAAGGGAACAAAGAGCCATACAGGACATTGCAAGAAACCCAAAATATTTCTATTCCTACGCAAAATCCAAGCTAAGAACTACTTGTAGAATTGGACCACTACTGAGAGGAGACTCGTATAATGACGATGAACAGGAAATGAGTGAAATCCTAAAAGAACAGTATGAGTCGGTGTTCAGCAACCCACTAAATGACAGCAAGGTAGAAAATGCAGAAATATTTTTCACTCCAGAAGGCCGCACAGACCAACTAACTGACATTAGTACAAATCCCATAGATTTCGAAAAAGAAATGGAAAACATGCGCACTCACTCGGCACCTGGTCCAGATTCATGGAATGCTCTATTTATAAAGAAGTGCTAAGTACCACTAGCACGAGCCCTCAGTATTCTTTGGAGAAAGAGCTTAGATCTATGTGAAATACCGGAGGCCTTAAAGAGTGCAGATGTAGCTCCTTTGCATAAGGGAGGCAGTAGAGCACTAGCTAAAAATTACAGACCAGTAGCCCTAACCTCTCACATCATAAAAATCTTTGAAAGAGTGATGAGACGGCAGGTTACAAATTTCATGGACCAGCACAACCAACATAACCCGAACCAGCATGGTTTTAGAGCAGGACGATCATGTGTCTGTCACAGCTGCTGAACCATTATGACAGAATTACGGAGGCATTGGAAGACGACCAAAACGCAGATGTGATTTACACAGATTTTGCAAAGGCGTTTGACAAATGCGATCATGGAGTGATAGCGCACAAAATGAAGGCCATGGGCATTACGGGGAAGGTAGATAGATGGATTTTCGGTTTCCAAACACACGGAACACAAAAAGTAGTAGTGAACAGGGCAAGATCCAGCATCAGCGAGGTCAAAAGCTCAGTGCCCCAAGGCACTATTTTGGCACCTCTGCTGTTCCTCATCTTAGCAGACATAGACAAAAACACCCGGCACACTTTTGTATCATCATTTGCAGATGACACTAAAATAAGCATGAAAATCAGTACGGTAGAGGACACTGAAAAAGTACAGGAAGACATAAACAGGGTTTTCCAGTGGGCAGTGGAAAACAACATGACGTTCAATGGTGACAAGTTCCAGCTGCTTAGGTATGGAAAAAATGAAGAACTCAAAAGGAACACTACAAAACTCAAGAGGGTCACCAAATAGAACGAAAGGAACACGTAAAAGACCTAGGAATAATTATGTCAGTGGACCTTTCTTTTAAAGACCATAACAAGACAAAGATCACGACAGCCAGGAAGATGACGGGGTGGGTATTGAGAACTTTCAAAACAAGGAAAATAATGCCGATGGTGACACACTTCAAATCGCTAGTGCTCCCTCACTTAGAATATTGCTCAGTGCTGACGGCACCGTTCAAGACAGGAGAAATATCGGAGCTGGAACAAACACAGAGATCGTTTACGGCTCACATTGAACCAGTGAAGCACCTAAACTACTGGGAACGTCTGCAAGTCTTGAACGTGTACTCATTGGAGCGGAGGAGAGAGAGGTACATGATAATATATACCTGGAAGGTACTCGAGAGTTTGGTCCCAAATCTGCACACTGCCATAACATACTGGAGTGAGAGATATGGGAGGAAGTGTAAAATAAACCCAGTGAGGAGCAGGGGTGCTGTGGAGACAATAAGAGAACACTGTATCAACATTCGGGGTCTCAGAGTATTTAACATTTTACCAGAAGATATCAGAAACACTGCTGGAACAAGTGTAGAAGCCTTCAAGAGGAAACTAGACTAGTATCTTCACCAGGTGCCAGATCAACCAGGCTGTGATGGATATGTGGGCAGCGGGCTTCCAGCAGCAACAGCCTGGTTGACCAGGCAAGCACCAGACGAGCCTGGCCCATGGCCGGGCTCATAGAGTAGATATACTCTCGAAATTCTTCAAAGGTATATCAAACGTATATCAAAAGCTCGTCTGGTACTTGCCTAGTCAATCAGGCTGTTGCTGCTGGTGGCCCGCTGCCCCACATATCCATTACAGCCTGGTTGATCTGGCACCTGGTGAAGATACTTGTCCACTTTCCTCTTGAAGGCTTCTACACTTGTCCCAGCAGTGTTTCTGATATCTTCTGGTAAGATGTTAAATACTCTGAGACCCCGAATGTTGATACAGTGTTCTCTTATAGTCCCCACCGTACCCATGCTCCTCACTGGGTTTATTTTGCACTTCCTACCATATCTCTCACTCCAGTATGTTGTTATGGCAGTGTGCAGATTTGGGACCAGGCCCTGCAGTACTTTCCAGGTATATTTTATCATGTATCGTGGAGCCAGTTGAAACACCAGAGTGCAGATAATTATAAGGTTGATTCTCTGTAAAGATAAGCAAATATGTGTAAAATAATATTGTTTGCGATCGTGTTATTACAATTTCGTAAGTAATGTTGGTCGAGCTAACTCCTATGAGAACCTTTAGTAGTCTGTCCAGATTTGGGACAGTGACACCAATACCACCTACAGGTAATATTTTGCATCAGTTGTCGAGAGTTCACTGCCCTATTCCTAATTGTGTGTAGTATTAAATTTCATGATGTAATGTGTTTTGTGTATATGGCAGACTTAATGTAGCAGTTGATCCGTACAACTGACATTGCTGTTTGGTGATTCAGTTGTACACTTGTGGAGCGTGCATCTTGAAGATAATATTTACTGCCACAGTCCTTCATTGTCAGTAATTGGTAAAATATTTGCGCAAAAGTAGTTCTAATAGCGTTTCTGAGCGGTCAGACGTTGCAGATGCCATGTTATTCAGCAGGAGACCTTCAATTGCAACTCATTTTTCGCATTGTGAGGGGGACTTTCAACTGCAACTCAATTTTCGCATTGTGAGGGAGACTTTCAACTGCAACTCATTTTTCGCAGTGTGAGGACACCTCAGGGGTGAGAGGACGCTCAGACCTAGGCGATTGTACCCTTGCTGCACAGGTGACTTGTTCTGGTAATAGGTACTTCACTAGGGATGCCTTGTTGGATGGCAACTCATCTCACATTTCCTTGCTTGTGAGTACTGTCGATACACAAGGACAACATGTCATTGTTGAAAGTGATTTATGCAGAATCTGTGGTTTGTTGTAGAACTGTGTTTGCTTGTTATACAAAACGGTCAAATTACCCCTTGATTGCCTATTTCCATTGTGAGGATTTTTCGTGTAGACAAGCACCACACTGGTGGATCTTGTTTACAACCTTTACTCTATTTAGTTGATGAATGAACTTCTACCAGCAGGTTGGTGCTATTTTCCCTAGGAGAATCCTTCTATCCCCAGCAGTTGAAGAAAAAGATCCATCTTTGTAATGGTCCAAGTCGGACCGAAACGTCGTCGTAAGCCCCTATCTCCTATGTGCTGGTTATTTGTGTATTGTTCCAGTCGCGTTATTGTGCCTTTTTGTTCTTTAAGATCCATCTTGCGCAGATTTTCCGGGTAAGATTATAGGCCATAGCACCGACGGGTGAAAAGATGATTAGCCATCTGATTAGCCATCGTATCTCATTGTAACCAAGCATGACGTTTCTCTCCTTACCTGCATATAAACTGCCATATTTTGGGTATGCAGTTGCAGAAAAACTGGGTAATTACATGTTAAACTCCAGGACTATCTTGTATTATTTTCTGTTTCCAGTACTTGGTGACAAACGTAATACTGAAATATGGACAGTAGATTTGCTTCAAGAGTTTTAGCAGGTCCCTTTTCATTAGAAAAGTCAGAGTTAACAGCTTTCTCGACCCTTACAAACCATTACCACATCCTCAAAAATGAGTTTTGAGTTACGTAATTTACCTATAATTTTCCAGCTCATGACAAATATGTTCATTAGTTAGAAGTAGTACAGAGTAATAGTTTAATTCTATTTCAGAATAATGATTTTCAAGTATCAATTTGTGAAGTCAGAATTCAAATTGCTTGGTCACATAGTCACTGCTTGAGTGTTGATGACTGAACAAACAGCTTGAACAACTTAATAATTCCACAAACTACTGACGCTTTGTAAGATCATTTGACTTACTAGGTTTCTGTTGAACGTCATTAGAAAAAAATTCACGTGTTGCATCCTCAGTGACTGAACTGCGCATTTAGTTCGAATCTTGAGGCTAAGAAGAACATCTCAAACACTTAAGAGAACATTAGCTTCTGCTACTGTTCTGAAATTTCTTAGAGAAGCCTTTTTCATTAGTGTTTGCTATTAGAGTTCTAACTCATGCTAAAAAGAAAAGAAAAATACTTGAATAAGGAATATCAGCTGGTGTTTGGGCTCTCAAATATTTCCATCATGTAATTGACCAGTACTCAGCACAATTGTTGATACACCAGGCACCTCTTTTATCACTATGATTTAAAAATAAAAGTTATGAGCAACTTAGTGAGAGTATAATCCTTGGTTTGAGCAGCAGTCTGGCAAGCAAAATATTGGGTTGAAGATGCTAATTTCATAGTGATAATTTTGGATTTTTTTTTTTTTTTTTACATTGAAATCTTGTTTATTTTAGACATTTGCAAATTCAGATAATCCCTTGCTGATAGCTTTAGGCTAGTTAATGAGGTGTTGCTCTTAATAAATTGTAGCGCTATATTCCAGTAAATATTAAGTCTCAGATTAATGTTCGTATTGATTTCAGAGACGTAAGAGTTACAAAAACAGTATACTCTGACCACAGCATCATAGAAGTACAAACGAGTATTAACTCACGGTTAGGAAACTGCATCACTAATGTTAGAGAATGGATGTTCAGTAAGTTTAATTTCAGCAACCATAGAACTGACTGAGAAGAAATCAAGAAATGTCAGACATATCCTGGGAATGAGACATGAGCACCCTAAATTCCTACCAGTGCCTAGAGAAGCTGAACATAGAAGCAAACAAGGTATGTGTTAAACACGTACCATTGAGGAAGCCCAGAAGAAGATCAGATATATAGAGAGCGTAGGAGATGGTACAGAAGAAAACGGGTTACTGAATTGCTTAAAAATACAAATATGTCGCCGGGTTAGCATCTGAATGAGACCCGGGCCGGGACAAAACCGGCGAACCTACTACAATGCAGATATGCCGCAACAGAGGAAAGATAGTCTTAGCCGAGAGATCACTGAATTAGAACAAAAACTTGCTATGTCATACCTAACAAGAAGTACAAAGGAAACAAAGGGCCATTCCGGATATTGCAAGAAACCCAAAATATTTCTATTCCTATGCAAAATCCAAGCTAAGAACTACTTGTAGAATTGTACCATTATTGAGAGGAAATTAGTATACTGATGGACAGGAAATGAGGGAAATCCTAAAAGAGCAGTATGAGTCATTGTTCAGCAGCCCACAAGGTAGAGAATTCAGGAATATTTTTCATTCCAGCAGAAGGTCGCGCAGACCAACTAACTGACATTAGTACAAATTCCATAGATTTCGAAGAAGAAATGTATAACCTCCCTACTCACTCAGCACCTGGACCAGATTCATGGAATGTTCTATTTATAAAGAACTGTAAATTAATAAATATACCTAGTTGGATGAATCTTATTGTGGCTAGCTGGCCCAGTGGCTAACGCGACGGTCTGGAGTTTTGAGACACACTGATCGTGGGTTCTAACCCCGCCCGTGGTATGGTTTTTTTCATACCAGAAGATATCAGAAATATATCTGGAACAAGTATAGAAGCCTTCAAGAGGAAACTGGACAAGTATCTTCACCAGGTGCCGGATCAACCAGGCTGTGATGGATATGTGGGGCAGCGTCTTCTAGCAGGAACAGCCTGGTTGGCCAAGAAGCACCAAACGAGCCTGACCTATGGTCGGGCTCCGTGAGTAATGGGACTCGAAATTCATCAAAGGCACAGGTAGCTGTTTAATTATGTTTCTAGTTTTGTGCAAGTTATTCGGTAATCTTTTATGTGTAATCATGCAGGAAGATAGTGATTGAGGTCTTTGTACTATGTCATAGTGTGTCCATAATCTTCAGACATTATTCATGTCAATTATTACTGGACTATAGAAGTATATAACCTTTCTGTGCACCAGGATGCCTTGTTTAGCTTCTTAACCCACGTTGTAAATTTTTCTCACAAGAATATGCAGAGTGGCTAAACTTGTGTTGATCTACTCTCCTTTCCATTGAATAACTCAAAACTTTGCACTATACATTGTCAATTCTCATTCAAGTAAGATTGTTTGTAGAGTCCTGCAGTAAATTAATAATGTATTCAAGATTTAGGCGTGGAGTGGAGAACACAAGAGGTGTAGTGTGGGGTACACAAGGTGTAGTGTGGGGTACACAAGGTGTAGTGTGGGGTACACAAGGTGTAGTGTGGGGTACACAAGGTGTAGTGTGTGGTACACGAGGTGTAGTGTGGGGTACACAAGGTGTAGTGTGGGGTACACAAGGTGTAGTGTGTGGTACACAAGGTGTAGTGTGGGGTACACAAGAGGCGTGGTGTTGGGTACTCAAGAGGTGTGGAGTGGAGAACACAAGAGGTGTAGTGTGGGGTACACAAGGTGTGGAATGTGGCACACAAGGTGTAGTGTGTGGTGCACGAGGTGTGGAATGTGGTGGGATACACACACTCAAGAGGTGTGGAGTGGAGAACACAAGAGGTGTAGTGTGGGGTACACAAGGTGTAGTGTGTGGTACACGAGGTGTGGAATGTGGCACACAAGGTGTAGTGTGTGGTGCACGAGGTGTGGAATGTGGCACACAAGGTGTAGTGTGCAGTACACAGGGTATAGCGGAGGGTACACAAGGTGTGTGGCAGTAATCACATGGTGGAGGTGACACTGAGAGACAGGTGATGAGTGGTGTCACACAGGCGCTGCATCATCACAAACTCATGTGCAATTTATTGATCCTTTCTCTCCCTCATTCCCCCTTCTCTCCCTAACATTCTCCCTCATGCCTCTCCTCCCTAACATTCTTTCCCCATGCCCCCGTCTCTCCCTAACATTCTTATGCCTCACTCACTCTCAAACATTCTCCATGATGCTTTCTTTCTCCCTCCTTTCCCAAACACTTTCCCCTTCATACCTCTTTCTCCCTCCCTTCCCAAACACTTTCCCTCATGCCTCCTCTATCTCCCATTCCAAATCCTCTCCCTCGTGTCTCCTTTCTTTACCTCTCCTATTCCATTCTCCATCATGACTCTCCCTCTCCCTTCCCAAACTCTCTCCTGTGATAAATTAGACACATGTGCAACTCTTGGGTATCTTTATTGAGCAAACGTTTCGCCACACAGTGGCTTCATCAGTCCATACTAAGGAGACTCGTGAAGATTCTCCTTAGTATGGAGATTGATGGACTGACCACATCGACTCAAGGTTGAGGGACTGATTACCTCATTCAACTCCTGTTCTTCACGAGTCTCCTTAGTATGGACTGATGAAGCCACTGTGTGGCGAAACGTTTCCTCAATAAAGATACCCAAGAGTTGCACATGTGTCTAATTTATCAACATGTCGGTTCTCTAAACCATTCATCTACAATCTCTCCCTTGTGTCTGCTCTCTCCCTCCCATCCCCAACCCTCTCCTTGATGCACACTCTCCCCCTCATCCTAAACATTCTCCCTGATGCCTCACACCCTCCCTTCCCTTGTGTCTGCTCTCTCCCTCCCATCCCCAACCCTCTCCTTGATGCACACTCTCCCCCTCATCCTAAACATTCTCCCTGATGCCTCACACCCTCCCTTCCCTTGTGTGTCACACCTCCCCTGTCCTGCTCACACTTTCATATCCACCACTCACACCTCATCCACACTGTTTCATCCTCATCCTTTGTGTTGTCTCCCACTCCTGCACTACCGTCTCTTATTTATCACCTCCCATGTCCCCGTATCATACCTGTCATCTACCCTGATGCCCGTCTCATACCTGTCATCTACCCTGATGCCCGTCTCATACCTGTCATCTACCCTGATGCCCGTCTCATACCTGTCATCTACCCTGATGCCCGTCTCATACCTGTCATCTACCCTGATGCCCGTCTCATACCTGTCATCTACCCTGATGCCCGTCTCATACCTGTCATCTACCCTGATGCCCGTCTCATACCTGTCATCTACCCTGATGCCCGTCTCATTCCTGTCATCTACCCTGAAGCCCGTCTCATACCTGTCATCTACCCTGATGCCCGTCTCATACCTGTCATCTACCCTGATGCCCGTCTCATACCTGTCATCTACCCTGATGCCCGTCTCATACCTGTCATCTACCCTGATGCCCGTCTCATACCTGTCATCTACCCTGATGCCCGTCTCATACCTGTCATCTACCCTGATGCCCGTCTCATACCTGTCATCTACCCTGATGCCCGTCTCATACCTGTCATCTACCCTGATGCCCGTCTCATACCTGTCATCTACCCTGATGCCCGTCTCATACCTGTCATCTACCCTGATGCCCGTCTCATACCTGTCATCTACCCTGATACCCGTGATGATGCCCGTCTCATACCTGTCTCATATGCCCGTCTCATACCTGTCATCTACCCTGATGCCCGTCTCATACCTGTCATGATGCCCGTACCTGTCATCTACCCTGATGCCCGTCTCACCTGTCATCTACCCTGATGCTCTCATACCTGTCATCTATGATGTCCGTTCATACCTGTCATCTACCCTGATGCATACCTGTCATCTACCCTGATGCCCGTCTCATACCTGTCATCTACCCTGATGCCCGTCTCATACCTGTCATCTACCCTGATGCCCGTCTCATACCTGTCATCTACCCTGATACCTGTCATCTACCCTGATACCCGTCTCATAATTATCCTTTAACCCTCATGCCCCCATCATCCCTCTCATCTACCTCCATACCCCATTATCCCTCTCATCTACCCCATGCCCCATCATCCCCCTTTACCCCCATGCCTCATTATTCATCTGATCTACCCCATACCTCCATTATCCCTCTCTACCACCATGCCCCTATTATCCCTCTCATTTACCCCCATCCCATCATCCCTCTCATCTACCCCCATCCATCATCCCTCTCATCTACCCCCATGCCCCATTATCCATCTCATCTACCCATATGCCTCCATTATCTCTCTCATCTCTCCTGCCCCCATCATCCCTCTCTACCTCATGCCCCATCTTCCCTCACATCTACTCCATGCCCTCATTATCCCTCTCATCTACCACCATGTCCCCATTATTCCTCTCATGTATACCCATGTCCCCATTATCCCTCTCATCTACCCCATGTTCCCATCATCCCCCTCGTCTACCCCATGCCCCCATTATCCGTGTCATATACCCCTCTACCCCATTATCCGTGTCATATACCCCTCTACCCCATTATCCGTGTCATATACCCCTCTGCCCCATTATCCGTCTACCCCCATTATCCCTCTCATCTACCCATGCCCGTATAATCCCCCTCTACTCCCATGCTCATTATCCCTCTACCCCATGTTCCCATTATCCCTCTCACCTACCCCTATGTCCCCATTATACCTCTCATCTACCCCTGATGCCCCCATTATCCCTCTCATCTACCCCTCATGCTTCCATTATCCCTCTCATATACCCCTCATGCCTCCATTATCCCTCTCATCTATCCCCGTGCCCACATTATCCCTCTCATCTACCCCTCATGCCTCCATTATCCCTCTCATCTACCCCTCATGCCCCCATTATCCCTCTCATCTACCCCTCATGCTTCCATTATCCCTCTCATCTACCCCTCATGCTTCCATTATCTCTCTCATCTATCCCCCGTGCCCACATTATCCCTCTCATCTACCCCTCATGCCTCCATTATCCCTCTCATCTACCCCTCATGCCTACATTATCCCTCATCTACCCCTCATGCCTCCATTATCCCTCATCTACCCCTCATGCCTCCATTATACCTCTCATCTACCCCTCATGCCCCCATTATTTCTCTTATCTACCCCTCATGCCTCCATTATCCCTCATCTACCCCTCATGCCTCCATTATCCCTCTCATCTACCCCTCATGCCTCCATTATCCCTCTCATCTACCCCTCATGCCTCCATTATCCCTCTCATCTACCCCTCATGCCTCCATTATCCCTCTCATCTACCCCTCATGCCTCCATTATCCCTCTCATCTACCCCTCATGCCTCCATTATCCCTCTCATCTACCCCTCATGCCTCCATTATCCCTCTCATCTACCCCTCATGCCTCCATTATCCCACTCTTCTACCCCTCATGCCTCCATTATCCCACTCTTCTACCCTTCATGCCTCCATTATCCCTCTCATCTACCCATCATGCCTCCATTATCCCTCTCATCTACCCCTCATGCCTCCATTATCCCTCTCATCTACCCCTCATGCCTCCATTATCCCTCTCATCTACCCCTCATGCCTCCATTATCCCACTCTTCTACCCCTCATGTCTCCATTATCCCACTCTTCTACCCTTCATGCCTCCATTATCCCTCTCATCTACCCCTCATGCCTCCATTATCCCTCTCATCTACCCCTCATGCCTCCATTATCCCTCTCATCTACCCCTCATGCCTCCATTATCCCACTCTTCTACCCTTCATGCCTCCATTATCCCTCTCATCTACCCCTCATGCCTCCATTATCCCTCTCATCTACCCCTCATGCCTCCATTATCCCTCTCATCTACCCCTCATGCCTCCATTATCCCTCTCATCTATCCCCCGTGCCCACATTATCCCTCTGTTTTCATACATCGGTAATGTTTTAAGAGTTTTCTAACATTTTGTAAGGCTTTCTAAAAATATATAATTACTCTTTTTGTATTTTGTGTTTAGTTTACTTGAACCTGTCTCAGACAACGTTTCGCCCAAGCACTGGGCTTTTTCATGTCATTGCGACTTTAAAACAAGCCCACTGCGTGGACGAAACGGTGTTTAACCACTGCTAACATTCAGGTAACTAAATGAGCAGTGATATATTTGGCGAGACACGTGATAGAGGTGAATGTAACTAGTGAAGGTTGTCACTCATGGTGCAGTTATGTGTGAGTGTAACTAGTGAAGGTTGTCACTCATGGTGCAGTTATGTGTGAGTGTAACTAGTGAAGGTTGTCACTCATGGTGCAGTTATGTGTGAGTGTAACTAGTGAAGGTTGTCACTCATGATGAACTAATGTGTGAGTGTAACTAGTGAAGGTTGTCACTCATGATGAAGTAATGTGTGAGTGTAACTAGTGAAGGTTGTCACTCATGATGAAGTAATGTGTGAGTGTAACTAGTGAAGGTTGTCACTCATGGTGCAGTAATGTGTGAGTGTAACTAGTGAAGGTTGTCACTCATGGTGCAGTTATGTGTGAGTGTAACTAGTGAAGGTTGTCACTCATGGTGCAGTAATGTGTGAGTGTAACTAGTGAAGGTTGTCACTCATGGTGCAGTAATGTGTGAGTGTAACTAGTGAAGGTTGTCACTCATGGTGCAGTAATGTGTGAGTGTAACTAGTGAAGGTTGTCACTCATGGTGCAGTAATGTGTGAGTGTAACTAGTGAAGGTTGTCACTCATGGTGCAGTTATGTGTAACTAGTGAAGGTTGTCACTCATGGTGCAGTTATGTGTGAGTGTAACTAGTGAAGGTTGTCACTCATGGTGCAGTTATGTGTGAGTGTAACTAGTGAAGGTTGTCACTCATGGTGCAGTAATGGGTGATGGGTGAGTGTAACTAGTGAAGGTTGTCACTCATGGTGCAGTAATGGGTGATGGGTGAGTGTAACTAGTGAAGGTTGTCACTCATGGTGCAGTAATGGGTGATGGGTGAGTGTAACTAGTGAAGGTTGTCACTCATGGTGCAGTAATGGGTGATGGGTGAGTGTAACTAGTGAAGGTTGTCACTCATGGTGCAGTAATGGGTGATGGGTGAGTGTAACTAGTGAAGGTTGTCACTCATGGTGCAGTAATGGGTGATGGGTGAGTGTAACTAGTGAAGGTTGTCACTCATGGTGCAGTAATGGGTGATGGGTGAGTGTAACTAGTGAAGGTTGTCACTCATGGTGCAGTAATGGGTGATGGGTGAGTGTAACTAGTGAAGGTTGTCACTCATGGTGCAGTAATGGGTGATGGGTGAGTGTAACTAGTGAAGGTTCAGATCTGCATCATTGTCACTCATGGTGCAGTGATGGGTGAGTGTAACTAGTGATGGTTCAGATCTGCACCATTTTCACTTATGGTGCAATAATGGGTGATGGGTGAGTGTAACTAGTGAAGGTTCAGATCTGCACCATTGTCACTCACTGATGGGTTACTCTCACACAACATTCAACCTTCCAGCCTCTGGTATAAACCTTGGTCATAAATACTAACGAATTGGTTTAAAAAGACACGTAAACAAACTAGAACATATTAGAAAAAATTTCGATCCTGGAACCTTGATCACTTCTAAAAGTGATCAAGGTCTCACGACCGAAACGTTTTCTATGTTCTAGTTTATGCTTACATGCCTTTCTAAGCCCTTCCAGGATACCCTTTCTTAACCTCTTTTCCTTTCTTTCATAAGCCTCCACCCCCCTAACTCCCTTTCCTTCTCACCCTTTCCTTCGTCTTCCATCCTTTCCTTCATCTCCCATCCTTCTCTTCATTTTCCATCCTTCCCTTCATTTCCCATCCTTCCCTTCCCCTCCCTCCTTTCACTCTCTTTCTTTCATTTTCTTCGTTATGAGACGTTGGTGTGCAGATTGAGACTTTTTATTGACTTAGCCATATTGGTAGTGTGCTGCTACCATATTGGTGGTGTGCTGCTACCATATTGGTGGTGTGCTGCTACCATATTGGTGGTGTGCTGCTACCATATTTGTAGTGTGCTGCTACCATATTGGTGGTGTGCTGCTACCATATTGGTAGTGTGCTGCTACCATATTGGTGGTTTGCTGTTACCATATTGGTAGTGTGCTGCTACCATATTGGTGGTGTGCTGCTACCATATTGGTGGTGTGCTGCTACCATATTGGTGGTGTGCTGCTACCATATTGGTGGTGTGCTGCTACCATATTGGTGGTGTGCTGCTACCATATTGGTGGTGTGCTGCTACCATATTGGTGGTGTGCTGCTACCATATTGGTAGTGTGCTGCTACCATATTGGTGGTGTGCTGCTACCATATTGGTGGTGTGCTGCTACCATATTGGTGGTGTGCTGCTACCATATTGGTGGTGTGCTGCTACCATATTGGTGGTGTGCTGCTACCATATTGGTGGTGTGCTGCTACCATATTGGTAGTGTGCTGCTACCATATTGGTGGTGTGCTGCTACCATATTGGTAGTGTGCTGCTACCATATTGGTGGTGTGCTGCTACCATATTGGTGGTGTGCTGCTACCATATTGGTGGTGTGCTGCTACCATATTGGTAGTGTGCTGCTACCATATTGGTGGTGTGCTGCTACCATATTGGTAGTGTGCTGCTACCATATTGGTGGTGTGCTGCTACCATATTGGTGGTGTGCTGCTACCATATTGGTAGTGTGCTGCTACCATATTGGTGGTGTGCTGCTACCATATTGGTGGTGTGCTGCTACCATATTGGTGGTGTGCTGCTACCATATTGGTGGTGTGCTGCTACCATATTGGTAGTGTGCTGCTACCATATTGGTGGTGTGCTGCTACCATATTGGTAGTGTGCTGCTACCATATTGGTGGTGTGCTGCTACCATATTGGTGGTGTGCTGCTACCATATTGGTGGTGTGCTGCTACCATATTGGTGGTGTGCTGCTACCATATTGGTGGTGTGCTGCTACCATATTGGTGGTGTGCTGCTACCATATTGGTGGTGTGCTGCTACCATATTGGTGGTGTGCTGCTACCATATTGGTGGTGTGCTGCTACCATATTGGTGGTGTGCTGCTACCATATTGGTGGTGTGCTGCTACCATATTGGTGGTGTGCTGCTACCATATTGGTGGTGTGCTGCTACCATATTGGTGGTGTGCTGCTACCATATTGGTGGTGTGTTGCTACCATATTGGTGGTGTGCTGCTACCATATTGGTGGTGTGCTGCTACCATATTGGTGGTGTGCTGCTACCATATTGGTGGTGTGCTGCTACCATATTGGTGGTGTGCTGCTACCATATTGGTGTGCTGCTACCATATTGGTGGTGTGCTGCTACCATATTGGTGGTGTGCTGCTACCATATTTGTAGTGTGCTGCTACCATATTTGTAGTGTGCTGCTACCATATTGGTAGTGTGCTGCTACCATATTGGTGGTGTGCTGCTACCATATTGGTGGTGTGCTGCTACCATATTGGTGTGCTGCTACCATATTGGTGGTGTGCTGCTACCATATTGGTAGTGTGCTGCTACCATATTTGTAGTGTGCTGCTACCATATTTGTAGTGTGCTGCTACCATATTGGTGGTGTGCTGCTACCATATTGGTGGTGTGCTGCTACCATATTGGTGGTGTGCTGCTACCATATTGTTAGTGTGCTGCTACCATATTGGTGGTGTGCTGCTACCATATTGGTGGTGTGCTGCTACCATATTGGTGGTGTGCTGCTACCATATTGGTGGTGTGCTGCTACCATATTGGTGGTGTGCTGCTACCATATTGGTGGTGTGCTGCTACCATATTGGTGGTGTGCTGCTACCATATTGGTGGTGTGCTGCTACCATATTGGTGGTGTGCTGCTACCATATTGGTGGTGTGCTGCTACCATATTGGTGGTGTGCTGCTACCATATTGGTGGTGTGCTGCTACCATATTGGTGGTGTGCTGCTACCATATTGGTAGTGTGCTGCTACCATATTGTTGGTGTGCTGCTACCATATTGTTGGTGTGCTGCTACCATATTGGTGGTGTGCTGCTACCATATTGGTGGTGTGCTACCATATTGGTGGTGTGCTGCTACCATATTGGTGGTGTGCTGCTACCATATTGGTGGTGTGCTGCTACCATATTGGTGGTGTGCTGCTACCATATTTGATGTACAGGTCAGTACTTATAGGGAAGTTATTGCCATGAGTGACTTTTTCAGGAGGGAAGAAATCATTGGTAGCGAAACGTTTCCTTTAATAATTTAATGAAGGTCCTAAATTGTACATGAGTGTTTTTATGCAAAGTTGTGGGTGTCACCGAGAAAGAGAAACTCGGGTAACACTCTCCTCACTAAGCCTCTCTCTGTGGCTCTTTTTGTTATTAAAGTGTTACTCTACCTTGGTGGGGAACGGTCCATGTGGTAAGAAAAAATCTCTGGGAAAACGGTCGATGGGGTAAGAAAAAATCTGTGGGAAAACGGTCTATGTTGCAAGAAAAAGTCTGTGGGAAAACGGTCGATGTTGCAAGAAAAAGTCTGTGAAAACGGTCGATGTTGCAAGAAAATCTGTGGGAAAACGGTCGATGTTGCAAGAAAAAGTCTGGGAAAACGGTCGATGTTGCAAGAAAAAGTCTGTGGGAAAACGGTCGATGTTGCAAGAAAAAGTCTGTGGGAAAACGGTCGATGGGGTAAAAATAAAATATGTAAGTACACAAGTAAAGCAGCAGTGTGGAGGTAATCTGTCTGACACTATAGTTAGGTTGTAAACATAAAAGCTAACTAGTTTCTCATGTTCCTGCACGCTGGACGAGGTACGGCAATGGGTCCACCTAAGCTAGAAGACTTGAGCATGGTAAAGATATGGATGACTCCAGTGCGGGTTCAGTGGCTACCACAGACTTCTGTATGAAGGCACGAGAAGCATGGAACACTGTGTTGGGACAACATTTCACTTAGGGTAGCGCTTTGATTAAGCTCTCTTGAATGAGCGAAACGTCGTCAGGATAAAAGTGTTGCATACATATCTTAATGGCTCTCCCTACCAGTATTACACCTGTACATAACAGGTCTTCCTCATACCTGCCAGTATTACACCTGTACATCCAGTTACAGCAGCTTTAATGTTTAAGTCCAAAAGAGCCAATATTTCTAATGATGGTCTATCCCCACTACATATCATCCAGGTGCGTGGGGTGTTGTGCCCCTTGTGCCATGGTATGCTGGCGGGGCAGGCAACTGTTTGGCGTATATAGGTGTTAGGTGGGTATATATACCTGGGTGCGTCACCAGCTCCCTATAAACTGCCATCTCAAGAGTGCCACAGTCTGGCCCTGAGTCATGCTTCACCACCCTGTCATGTACAAAGGCAAGACAACCAGTGTGAGAAAACGTACGCCCATCCATTCACCCATACTGACCCGCTCGCTCAGAGATGACCAGTGGTAGAGCAAGTATCAGCTGGTGTATCGTGAGCAGGCTCTGTACTTTACCTGCCCTGCCCTGCCCTGCCCTGCCCTGCCCTGCCCTGCCCTGTTCTGTCCTGTCCTGTCAAGTCCTCTCTTGCCCTGCCAGGAAAACGATTTATTGAATATTAGACCTTTCCAAGCAAGTAAGGTCACGCCGTTAATGATAATATTAGAATCACTTGTGCTCTCAAGTCTGGAATATTGTCGTGTGTTTGCAGAACAAAAAAAAAAAAAAAAATATGGAGGCACTTCTACTGCCCTCCTCTGTGACTTGTTTCGAGCCTTTTCCCGGCCTTCTTTGCCCGATCAACCAGGCTGTTGCCATTGGTGGCTCTCCAGCCACCGGCTAAACTAAAATAATGGGAATGCCTCAGAGAGTGTTCTGGAAGTGAGAAAGGCAGATATCTAACAATATGCACAGGCAAAATACCTAAGGACCAGGTCCCAAATACGCAGACTACCACAACTTTTTGGCGAGATAGATGCAGGAGTAAGTTTATAATTAATATAACCTGGTTGATCTGGCACACTGTGGAGGTAGTGATCCAGTTTCATCTTCAATACATCTACACTTGATATGATAACATTTGATATTTGCTTGCAGCATACTGAATAGTCTGGGCCCATTTATGTTGATAGAACATTCTCTTCTTGTGTCATTGGCTTCCTTTATTTTCACTGGGTCTGTTTTCCACGTGTATAGCTTTCACTCTATTACAGTATTTTGGTAGTGCGTAGGTTTAGGACCAAGCTCTTCAGTATCTTCCATGTATATTTCATAACGAATGTCATGCATTCTCTCTGGAGAGTACTGTCAGTAAAACATTTAAACTGATGCGAACATCTCAAAATGCTCTGGAAAGGAGAAAAGGCGAATTCCTTATAATATACACATAATCAGGTCACAAATCTGCGGACTACCATAACTTTCTGGCGTGAGAGATACCAGAAAAAAGTTTAGAATTACCCCAATAAAAGGCAGGGGTGTCTTGGGTCAAGTTAGGAAATTGTGTGTCAGCATCCGTAGTCTACTGCTATTCATTCAACATCCTGTCAGCAAACACACGAAATATTGCTGGAACAGAGGTAGAAGTTTTTAAAAGGGAACTAGACCAGTTCTTGCAAGATGTGCCAAATTGTGCTAGCTAATGTAGGCATGCTGGTTGCTGATATCAACAGCCTGGTTGATTAAACAGTCAACAAGGAAGTCTGGTCCAAGGTTTGACCGAGATTCGTACTCTTGTAACCAGCCGTAGGTATTCCCCGTCCCGTCCCGTCTCCGACCCCACCACCATCTTGTCTTCCCGTCTATCGGGTGGTGGTTTTTAAGTGTAAGTATGCTTACCTGATGTTCCTTAATCAGCACTCGCATCTCGTGGCTTTAATACACTCCTTCACAACCTATTTTGGCTCGCTCTCCACCTGCCTCGCCATTTGCTTTATGATTTGCTATTTTAAACCTCTTATGACCCTAATTTTATTGAGTTTCTTGGCTGTCTGCTCCCTCCCCACCCAACCCCATAGTCACACTACCCTAACAACCCCATGATACACCAAGAATAGAAAAGTTTGCAGACATTCTGAGGAGCAGAAAGTAACAGAAAATATTGAAAGTAACAGAAAATATTGAACTCAAAATGAATGTCATACAGAGCCCAGGAGAGGGAGGGGAACAAAAAAAGCCGGAAATGAAATTGAAAGTAATTAAAAACACTTCTTCTCATATGCAGAATTCAGTGCAGAAATCACATGTGGTACCGGGTCCTTACTTAAAGAAAGTGGAAGCTACACTGTCGACAACAAGGAAATGAGTGAAATACTGAAGTAGTGGTACAACTCTTGTATATAGTGACACATTAATCACACTACACACTGACAATGCCAATAAATTTTCATGGATGAGACTCCAAACTCTGTTGATATCTGTAGTTTCTGACAGTCCTAACCAGCAGGAATGGAAATAAGCCAGGGAAATGGAAAAAGTCTTGCTCAAATTGTTTGTCATATAGAGTCCAGGAGAGACAGAGGGAGCAAAAAGCCGTCAGTGAAAATAGAAGAAATCTCCGATACATTTTTGTCACACCCAAAATCCAGAGGAAGAGCCACATCCTGTATAGGACCGTTAACTTAAATGAGATAAAATATACAGTAATGGCAATAAAAACTGAGTGAGATTCTGAAGCCATAATAAGACTCTGTTCATCAGTCTGCAGATTGGCAACTAAAATGAGTTGTCCATGAAACTCAAAACGCAGCTAACATTGGACGGGTACCAACAGTCTTATAGATCCGGCCAGCAGCCAGGAGGCCTGGTCTAGGACCAGGCTGCAGGGGCTGTGACCTCCGGAAGGGACTACAGGTAACCGTGCCCAGTTGACTTTGTAAAAGTCATTGTTAGCATGCTCATTCATTCTGCCCCGGGTACAGACTCGTGAAACTCCATATAAAAATAAAACGTAAGAAATAGGTATCTCGTGCTTTTAGTGTTCTTTGGAGAGGAACCTCGATACAGATGTCATCCCACAGTTATTTAAGACCACCTCAGAAAAGTGGCAGTAAAGCAACAGCGAAAAGCTATAGACTAAGAGTTGTAATATCACACATTATCAAGATTTTTGGACAGGTCCTAAGAAGCAAGATTGCCGATCATAAGCAATCGTCACAAACCAGGTGAACATGAATTTAGGGCAGTCCGCTACTGCCTTTCACAATTGCTAAATCATTACAACATGGATGCGCTGGAAGACAAGCTAAAAGCTAATGTAGTATAGACTAATTTGCAAAAGCCATCGACAAGTGTGACCTTGCTGTGATATCTCATAAAATGCTTGCGAAGAGGAATAACAGGAAAAATGGGCAGGTGGATATTTAATTTCTTAACAAACAGAACCCAGAGAGTAGTAGTAAGCAGTGAAAATCTGTTCCTCAAGGCACAGTACTGGCTCCACTTAACGTTTATTATTTTATTTGACATAGACAAGGCCATAAATTATAGCAATATTTCATCCTTTGCTGATACCCTAATTTCTACGAGACGTGTTTTCGAGGATACAGCGAATTTGCAAGTGGATTAATGGGCCACGGGCAACACTATGATGTTCAGTAAAGACAAATGTCAGCTGCTCTGCAATGGAAGAATGATGGGAATGAAGATTGAGACAGTACAAGACAAAGTCGAAACATTCATTAGAGTGAAATTTCATTGTGCGAAACTTGGGAGTAATAGTGTCAAAGAATATACATTCAAGGACACGCAGTACTATCTCCATCGCAAGGAAAATAATATGCTGGATAACTAGAACATTCTAAACAACAGATACCAAGCCAATGATAGTCTTTAAATTAAATGTTCTCTTCAGCTGGAATACTGCTGAATACTAACGGCCTCTTACAAGACAGGAGAGATTGCACAGCTAGAAAATGTACAAATTCGGCTTGTGTAAATTCAGTCAGCCGATATATTAGGAATGCTTTAAACTCTCTTGAATTGTATTCTTTGGAAAATGAGGGGGAAAAGATACATAATTTATAGATGGAAAATGCTGGAGGGACTGGTCATAAATGTTCTCACCGAAATGGCTACATATAAAAAGAGATTTGGCAGATAGCTCAAAATACCTCCAGTATAAAGCTGGGATATAATGAGTACACTATCAGAGAACTCGATGCCCTTTGTTCATGAGGGGGATTACGGACAAACCTCTGTGCCTACTCGACTCGCCTCCCCCCCACACACACACACACAAATCTCATAGATGGCTCAACCATTAAAGATTAATGCCTTTCAAGAATGTTTTATTTTAATCAGTGGAAAGTGCTAAAATTGTATGGGTCTTAAAGCAGCTGTCAACGAACTTCTGGTCATGGACTTCAGTCTTGTCCCTAAGATGTTCAGGGAGAATCGCTGCTACAAGTCCTCTGGATGCAACGCGTGATGACAGAAGAGCAACCGGTTGTGATGACTTGCGGACACCAGTGCCTCCTAGTCTGACTGGAAGTGTAGCTTGGTCCCACTGCCCGTCTTCTAGAGTAAGGTTAAGTACTTTTGTAAAAATCTGCCTCAAGATACTGTCATATTCGTGCAGTATAGGGTTATCATATGAAGGTGCACATCTTAGGAAATATGTCAACCTGGGCAGACTCAAGCACTTTGTCAGAAGGTACAAGGCATCGTAGGTGTCAAGATTGCCTATTCGTTGTTCCATTCTTCTCTACTCTTCCAGTTTCTTCTTGAGAATTGTGTCTATTGCATCGCTTCCCAGAGGTGCTCCAAGTAAGACACTATTTGTGGGGGCAATGACTGATGCTCCTGGTAGTTTTGATCTCACTGCATCTATCACTTGTTGATTGACTGAGGTGATTTCGCATTTGGATGTATTCAGGATGAGACCCATTTCCTGTCCCCGTGTCATCACCTGTGTAAGATCATCTAGAAGGGACTCCTTTGTACCTGCTAGTGTGCCATCATCCAGGAACCAGATGTTTAGCTCACTGGTCAGTCTGACTGATTTTCCTAACCGCTATACAGAAGAGAAATGGTGCGAGGGATCCCCTTGCTGGACATCCTCTGATGTGATTTCATGCTCTCCTAACAGGAGCATTGATTCCTTGCTATATCCAGCTGAAACAAACGGGAAGAGACCAGGGAAATGTTCTTGTACAGTCGCTAATACCACGTCTCTTTTCAGGAGATTAAATGCATTCTTGAAATCTAATTTTACCATTTTTACGACTTTGATGTCGTAACTTAAATAAAATGTTCCTGGCTCCTAAAGGCTGCTCACACGGCTGTCTAGGGGTTATAAAAGTACTCTGAAAACAGTGAACCTTGGGCCAGCATGTACTCGTATGTTAAACAATATTAGTTATTATTAATAAGGAAGGACAAAAACTCACCTATACAAAAATATATATAATATCAATAACAACTTATAACTACTGCAAAAAACCACCACATTCTAGTTCACATTAGCTCACTATCACTGCTACTAATGAGTTAAAATAAATCATCAGGGAGGCTCCATGACATACACACCCCCTTCTTAACTTCTGCCTGGTAGACTAATTACACAGGCAAAACACCATACAGTACTCTCGCATAAACAGGTCTCTGCATAATAGGTCCCGAATCTGTACACAGAAATCACTCCCTACGAAAGTAAAAGACTGGGCAGGCAATGCAAAATACCCCCAATTAAAAGTAGGGGCGCCATTGGTACACTAAGAGAAAACACTATAAGTGTCCGGGGCCCAAGACTGTTCAACAGCCTCCCATGAAGCATTAGGGGAATTGCCAATAAACCCCTGGCTGCCTTCAAGAGAGAGCTGGACAGATACCTAAAGTCAGTGCCGGATCAGCCGGGCTGTGGCTCGTACGTTGGACTGCGTGCGGCCAGCAGTAACAGCCTAGTTGATCAGGCCCTGATCCACCGGGAGGCCTGGTCATGGACCGGGCCGCGGGGGCGTTGATCCCCGGAATAACCTCCAGGTAGGTAAATGTGAGAGCAATAAAATAACATATGGTATAAACTTAAAAAACACCATCCCTACTAAACACATACCGTGATGTATTAGGACATCTTGTTATAAGTACTGTGCTCCAGCGACTGACACTCACCACACCTCATCCGCTCCTGTCTCCAGGCCACTCTAACTGGCCGGGAATAATACGCGTTCGGTTTCAGTACAAATCCTGAAAATGACATATGGAGCGTTATTTCTTGTATAATTTTTTTTACAGTACTCCGTAACACACACACACACACACACACACACACACACACACACACACACACACACACACACACACAGGAGACAGAAGGGGCTCCAGAAAGACGGAGAGGTGGGGCACACCACCATGTGCTAGACACAGTGCACACAACCGAGGAAGAAGTGAAGAGGCTTCTGAGTGAGCTAGATACCTCAAAGGCAATGGGGCCAGATAACATCTCCCCATGGGTATTGAGAGAGGGAGCAGAGGCGCTATGTGTACCCCTAACAACAATATTCAATACATCTATCGAAACAGGGAGATTGCCTGAGGCATGGAAGACAGCAAATGTAGTCCCAATCTTTAAAAAAGGAGACAGACATGAAGCATTAAACTACAGACCAGCGTCACTGACATGTATAGTATGCAAAATCATGGAGAAGATTATCAGGAGAAAAGTGGTGGAACACCTAGAAAGGAATGATCTCATCAACAGCAGCCAACATGGTTTCAGGGACGGGAAATCCTGTGTCACAAACCTACTGGAGTTCTATGACATGGTGACAGCAGTAAGACAAGAGAGAGAGAGGGGTGGGTGGATTGCATATTCTTGGACTGCAAGAAGGCGTTTGACACAGTTCCACACAAGAGATTGGTGCAAAAACTGGAGGACCAAGCAGGGATAACAGGGAAGGCACTACAATGGATCAGGGAATACTTGTGAGGAAGACAGCAGCGAGTCATGGTACGTGGCGAGGTGTCAGAGTGGGCACCTGTGACCAGCGGGGTCCCACAGGGGTCAGTCCTAGGACCAGTGCTGTTTCTGGTATTTGTGAATGACATGACGGAAGGAATAGACTCTGAGGTGTCCCTGTTTGCAGATGACGTGAAGTTGATGAGAAGAATTCACTCGATCGAAGACAGGCAGAACTACAAAGGGATCTGGACAGGCTGCAGACCTGGTCCAGCAATTGGCTCCTGGAGTTCAATCCCACCAAGTGCAAAGTAATGAAGATTGGGGAAGGGCAAAGAAGACCGCAGACGGAGTACAGTCTAGGGGGCCAGAGACTACAAACCTCACTCAAGGAAAAAGATCTTGGGGTGAGTATAACACCAGGCACATCTCCTGAAGCGCACATCAACCAAATAACTGCTGCAGCATATGGGCGCCTAGCAAACCTCAGAACAACATTCCGACATCTTAATAAGGAATCGTTCAGGACCCTGTACACCGTGTACGTTAGGCCCATATTGGAGTATGCGGCACCAGTTTGGAACCCATACCTAGCCAAGCACGTAAAGAAACTAGAGAAAGTGCAAAGGTTTGCAACAAGACTAGTCCCAGAGCTAAGAGGTATGTCCTACGAGGAGAGGTTAAGGGAAATCAACCTGATGACACTGGAGGACAGGAGAGAGGGGGGACATGATAACGACATACAAAATACTGAGAGGAATTGACAAGGTGGACAAAGACAGGATGTTTCAGAGATTGGACACAGTAACAAGGGGACACAGTTGGAAGTTGAAGACACAGATGAATCACAGGGATGTTAGGAAGTATTTCTTCAGCCACAGAGTAGTCAGTAAGTGGAATAGTTTGGGAAGCGATGTAGTGGAGGCAGGATCTATACATAGCTTTAAGCAGAGGTATGATAAAGCTCACGGTTCAGGGAGAGTGACCTAGTAGCAATCAGTGAAGAGGCGGAGCCAGGAGCTCGGACTCGAGCCCCGCAACCTCAACTAGGTGAGTACACACACTTCGAGGCCAGGAGCTCGGACTCGACCCCCGCAGCCTCAACTAGGTGAGTACACACTTACACTTCGGGGCCAGGAGCTCGGACTCGACCCCCGGAACCTCAACTAGGTGAGTACACACTTACACTTATTTATTTACACTTTCAGCCCACTATAGGATTCGAGTCTGCAAACTCGGCATCAGAGTACATAGAACTTCTGGAGGTGTTGATAAAGTACTGTGTACTCTAATACCGAGTTTGCAGGATCGAATCCTGCTGTGGTCTGAGAGAGAATGTTCGTAAATAATATCGTCTACAAATTTATATATATATATATATATATATATATATATATATATATATATATATATATATATATATATATATATATATATATATATATATATATATATATAAGATTTAAGAGATACATTGTTAATATAAAGGTGGCATATACGGTACATGTTGTTACGTGTGTATCACCGATTATAAGGCGAAAATCTCATCCAGCTCCTTAGAGCTGGGGCGTGTGCCCAAAATGCAGCAGGCATTACCCCTTTGAACAGCCCCACTGAGCCGCTGGAACAGAAAACTAGCTGCCCTGGGATCCCTAGTTACCCTGATGAGTCTTTTTCCTAGCTCCTTAAGGAAATTAGATGCACTCTTTCCCCATGAGCCAAGGGTCTCTGAGCCTATGGGAACAAACACATAATGATGGGCAAGTTCTCCATATTTTCTAGACTTTTGGGACTCCCTGAAGCTGGCAGCTGCCCCTCCTTCCTCCCTGGTGTATTGGAGATAGGTATCAGCCAAGGTAGATGCACATGTATAGTCCCACACCACCTGCTTCCCATCTGTCCAGGCTTGAAGGGTGATACCATCTGGACGCTTCTTTATATATATATATATATATATATATATATATATATATATATATATATATATATATATATATATATAATATGCAATAAGATCACAGTAAACAGGTGATATTACAATATTGCAAAAAACCACTGTGAAAGAGTAGTCACGAAAGCGCTTGGAATTTTACTACTATTTCACAGTGCTTGTTTTGCCATATATATATATATATATATATATGTATATGTCGTGCCGAATAGGCAGAACTTGCGATCTTGGCTTAAATAGCAACGCTCATCTTGCCATATAGGACAAGTGAAAATTTGTGTATGCAATAATTTCGCAAAAATCATTCTGAACCTAAAGAAAAAATATATTTCTTTGTGTTTGTTTAATATTACATTATTGTAAACGTATCTAAAATAGATTTAGTTGGATTAGGCTAAAATAAATCGCGCTATTTATAGTAAGGTTAGGTAAGTTTTGTAAGTTTCTTTTGTTGCAAAATTTTTAAATTTTAACATCAATGAAAAAATATATATTTAAACGTATAAGAGAAATTTTCAGAAAGGACTTAACTTTAAATGAGTTCTTGCTAATTGATCGGTTTTACCTATTAGGCACGAGATATATATATATATATATATATATATATATATATATATATATATATATATATATATATATATATATATATATACACACACACACACACACAAAGGTAGTAGGTTGGTAGACAGCAACCACCCAGGGAAGTACTACCGTCCTGCCAGATGACTGTGAAACAGAAACCTGTAACTGTTTTGCATGATGGTAGGATTGCTGGTGTCTTTTTCTGTCTCATAAACACGCTAGATAACAGGGATATCTTGCTACTCCAGCTTACACTTTGGTCACACTTCACAGACATGCACAAGCATATATATATATATATACATACATCTAGGTTTTTCTCCTTTTTCTACATAGCTCTTGTTCTTCTTTATTTCTTCTATTGTCCATGGGGAAGTGGAAAAGAATCTTTCCTCCGTAAGCCATGCGTGTCGTATGAGGCGACTAAAATGCCGGGAGCAATGGGCTAGTAACCCCTTCTCCTGTAGACATTTACTAAAAAAGAGAAGAAGAAAAACTTTATAAAACTGGGATGCTTGAATGTGCGTGGATGTAGTGCAGATGACAAGAAACAGATGATTGCTGATGTTATGAATGAAAAGAAGTTGGATGTCCTGGCCCTAAGCGAAACAAAGCTGAAGGGGGTAGGGGAGTTTAGGTGGGGGGAAATAAATGGGATTAAATCTGGAGTATCTGAGAGTGTTAGAGCAAAGGAAGGGGTAGCAGTAATGTTGAATGATCAGTTATGGAAGGAGAAAAGAGAATATGAATGTGTAAATGCAAGAATTATGTGGATTAAAGTAAAGGTTGGATGCGAGAAGTGGGTCATAATAAGCGTGTATGCACCTGGAGAAGAGAGGAATGCAGAGGAGAGAGAGAGATTTTGGGAGATGTTAAGTGAATGTATAGGAGCCTTTGAAGCAAGTGAGAGAGTAATTGTGGTAGGGGACCTGAATGCTAAAGTAGGAGAAACTTTTAGAGAGGGTGTGTTAGGTAAGTTTGGGGTGCCAGGTGTAAATGATAATGGGAGCCCTTTGATTGAACTTTGTATAGAAAGGGGTTTAGTTATAGGTAATACATATTTTAAGAAAAAGAGGATAAATAAGTATACAAGATATGATGTAGGGCGAAATGACAGTAGTTTGTTGGATTATGTATTGGTAGATAAAAGACTGTTGAGTAGACTTCAGGATGTACATGTTTATAGAGGGGCCACAGATATATCAGATCACTTTCTAGTTGTAGCTACACTGAGAGTAAAAGGTAGATGGGATACAAGGAGAATAGAAGCATCAGGGAAGAGAGAGGTGAAAGTTTATAAACTAAAAGAGGAGGCAGTTAGGGAAAGATATAAACAGCTATTGGAGGATAGATGGGCTAATGAGAGCATAGGCAATGGGGTCAAAGAGGTATGGGGTAGGTTTAAAAATGTAGTGTTAGAGTGTTCAGCAGAAGTTTGTGGTTACAGGAAAGTGGGTGCTGGAGGGAAGAGGAGCGATTGGTGGAATGATGTAAAGAGAGTAGTAAGGGAGAAAAAGTTAGCATATGAGAAGTTTTTACAAAGTAGAAGTGATGCAAGGAGGGAAGAGTATATGGAGAAAAAGAGAGAGGTTAAGAGAGTGGTGAAGCAATGTAAAAAGAGAGCAAATGAGAGAGTGGGTGAGATGTTATCAACAAATTTTGTTGAAAATAAGAAAAAGTTCTGGAGTGAGATTAACAAGTTAAGGAAGCCTAGAGAACAAATGGATTTGTCAGTTAAAAATAGGAGAGGAGAGTTATTAAATGGAGAGTTAGAGGTATTGGGAAGATGGAGGGAATATTTTGAGGAATTGTTAAATGTTGATGAAGATAGGGAAGCTGTGATTTCGTGTATAGGGCAAGGAGGAATAACATCTTGTAGGAGTGAGGAAGAGCCAGTTGTGAGTGTGGGGGAAGTTTGTGAGGCAGTAGGTAAAATGAAAGGGGGTAAGGCAACCGGGATTGATGGGATAAAGATAGAAATGTTAAAAGCAGGTGGGGATATAGTTTTGGAGTGGTTGGTCCAATTATTTAATAAATGTATGGAAGAGGGTAAGGTACCTAGGGATTGGCAGAGAGCATGCATAGTTCCTTTGTATAAAGGCAAAGGGGACAAAAGAGAGTGCAAAAATTATAGGGGGATAAGTCTGTTGAGTATACCTGGTAAAGTGTATGGTAGAGTTATTATTGAAAGAATTAAAAGTAAGACTGAGAATAGGATAGCAGATGAACAAGGAGGCTTTAGGAAAGGTAGGGGGGTGTGGACCAGGTGTTTACAGTGAAACATATAAGTGAACAGTATTTAGATAAGGCTAAAGAGGTCTTTGTGGCATTTATGGATTTGGAAAAGGCGTATGACAGGGTGGATAGGGGGCAATGTGGCAGATTTTGCAAGTGTATGGTGTAGGAGGTAGGTTACTGAAAGCAGTGAAGAGTTTTTACGAGGATAGTGAGGCTCAAGTTAGAGTACATAGGAAAGAGGGAAATTATTTCCCAGTAAAAGTAGGCCTTAGACAGGGATGTGTGATGTCACCGTGGTTGTTTAATATATTTATCGATGGGGTTGTAAGAGAAGTAAATGCGAGGGTCTTGGCAAGAGGCGTGGAGTTAAAAGGTAAAGAATCACACATAAAGTGGGAGTTGTCACAGTTGCTCTTTGCTGATGACACTGTGCTCTTGGGAGATTCTGAAGAGAAGTTGCAGAGATTGGTGGATGAATTTGGTAGGGTGTGCAAAAGAAGAAAATTAAAAGTGAATACAGGAAAGAGTAAGGTTATGAGGATAACAAAAATATTAGGTGATGAAATATTGGATATCAGATTGGAGGGAGAGAGTATGGAGGAGGTGAATGTATTCAGATATTTGGGAGTGCACGTGTCAGCGGATGGGTCTATGAAGGATGAGGTGAATCATAGAATTGATGAATGGAAAAGGGTGAGAGGTGCACTTAGGAGTCTGTGGAGACAAAGAACTTTGTCCTTGGAGGCAAAGAGGGGAATGTATGAGAGTATAGTTTTACCAACGCTCTTATATGGGTGTGAAGCATGGGTGATGAATGTTGCAGCGAGGAGAAGGCTGGAGGCAGTGGAGATGTCATGTCTGAGGGCAATGTGTGGTGTGAATATAATGCAGAGAATTCGTAGTTTGGAAGTTAGGAGGAGGTGCGGGATTACCAAAACTGTTGTCCAGAGGGCTGAGGAAGGGTTGTTGAGGTGGTTCGGACATGTAGAGAGAATGGAGCGAAACAGAATGACTTCAAGAGTGTATCAGTCTGTAGTGGAAGGAAGGCGGGGTAGGGGTAGGCCTAGGAAAGGTTGGAGGGAGGGGGTAAAGGAGGTTTTGTGTGCGAGGGGCTTGGACTTCCAGCAGGCGTGCGTGAGCGTGTTTGATAGGACTGAATGGAGACGAATGGTTTTTAATACTTGACGTGCTGTTGGAGTGTAAGCAAAGTAACATTTATGAAGGGGTTCAGGGAAACCGGCAGGCCGGACTTGAGTCCTGGAGATGGGAAGTACAGTGCCTGCACTCTGAAGGAGGGGTGTTAATGTTGCAGTTTAAAAACTATAGTGTAAAGCACCCTTCTGGCAAGACAGTGATGGAGTGAATGATGGTGAAAGTTTTTCTTTTTCGGGCCACCCTGCCTTGGTGGGAATCGGCCAGTGTGATAAAAAAAAAAAAAAGAATGTGTATATATATATATATATATATATATATATATATATATGTGTGTGTGTGTGTGTGTGTGTGTGTGTGTGTGTGTGTGTGTGTGTGTGTGTGTGTGTGTGTGTGTGTGTGTGTGTGTGTGTGTGTGTGTGTCGTGTCGAATATGTAAAACTGGTCAATTAGCAAGAACTCATTTAAAATTAAGTTCTTTCTGAAATTTTCTCTTATACATTTAAAGATATATTTTTTTCATTAATTTTAATGTAAAAATTTTTAATTTTGCACCAGAAGAATCTTAGAAAACTTACCTAACCTTATTATAACAAGAATAATTTATTTTAGCCTAACCCAACTAAATATATTTTAGATTTGTTTACAATAATTTAATACTAAACAAACACAGTGAAATATATTTTTTTCGTTAGGTTCAGAATGATTTTGGCAATTTTATTGCATACACAAATTTTCGCTTGTCCTATATGGCAAGATGAGCGTTGCTATTTAAGCCAAGATCGCAAGTTCTGCCTATTCGGCACGACATTATATATATATAACTTCAACTAGTGAGAATGGCTGGATTTGAGAGGGACGTGACCTCCCAACGAGTACATTCTTATCTCTACTAGTGGGATTTATCTCAGCTCCTGGCGGTATATAAGGCTCCATCCTGTCGCTTCAACTCCATATTGTTTCAGACTATGAAACAATATTCGTCTCCAGACTGAGGGACTGACCACCTCAAAACTTCAAGGGTGATGGACTGATTACATCGTCTTCACGTTTCTTCTGCTTCTATCAACTTTTCTGTACTCGACTGAAGAAGCCTACTGTGTAGGCGAAACGTTTCGGAATAAAGATGCCTAACTGTTGCATGTATGTCTTACCTAACAGCACATCAAGTCCTAAAAACGATTTACCTCCATTCGCTTCTATCTAACATGGTCACCCACTCTTGCTGAAAGTACAAGCCCCTCTCTTACAAAACCTCGTTGACCCCCTCCCTCCAACCTTTCCCAGGCTGACAGCTATTCTGCCTTCCCTCCACTTCAGATTTATACACACTCGAAGTCATTCTATTTCATTCCAGCCTCTCTTGATGTCCGAACCACCTCAACAACTCCTCAGCCCGCTTTGGTAATCCTGCACCTCCTCCTAATTTCAAAACTACGGATTCTCTGCATTATATTCACACCACACATTGCCCTCAGACATGACATTTCCACTGCCTTCAGCCCTCTTGTTGCAGCATTCAGCACCCATGCTTCACACCCAGATAAGAGCGTTGGTTTAACTACTATTGTATATTCCTCTCTCTCCGTCTTTGTCACCACATTCTCCTCAGGGCACCTCTTGCCTTTTTCCCCCTCGTCAATTCTATGCTTCACCTTATCTTTCTTAGACTCATCTGCTGACACGTCCACTCCCAAATATCTGAGTAAGAACAGAAGAAAGCAGGAACATTGCAACAGGCCTACTGACCCATGCAGAGCAGGTCCATCCATTCCCCCTCGATTAGCCCAATGACCCACCCAGTCTGGTCACCTCCCCTCAAGGGAAGAGCAAGGCACCAGACCCAGCAGCACAAGCTGGTCGGGTCTAACACCCAGCCACACCCACTCATATATTTATCTAACCTATTTTTAAAACTACACAACGTTTCAGCCTCTATAACTGTACTCGGGAGTTTGTTCCACTCATCCACAACTATTACCAAACCAGTGCTTTCCTGTATCCTTCCTGAATCTGAATTTTTCCAACTTGAAACCATTGCTGCGAGTTCTGTCTTGGCTGGAAATTTTTAGCACGCTACTTACATCCCCTTTACTTATTCCTGTTTTCCATTTATACACCTCGATCATATCCTCCCTAATTCTACGCCATTCCAGAGAGTGCAGATTCAGAGCCCTCAGTCTATCCTTATAGGGAAGATATCTGATACATGGGATCAACTTTGTCATCCTCCTCTGCACGCTTTCCAGTGCATTTATATCCATTCTGTAATGCGGTGACCAGAGCTGAGCAGCGTAGTCTAAATGAGCCCTAACCAAGGATATATAGAGTTGAAGAACAACCTTAGGACTTCTATTATTTATACTTCTAGATATGAAGCCAAGAATTCTGTTAGCTTTATTGCGAACACTAATGCACTGTTGTCTTGGTTTTAGAATACTGCTAACCAGAACTCCTAAGTCCTTTTCGCAATCAGTAATATTAAGATCTACATTATTTAGTTTATATGTGGCATGGTTATTTTCCTGTCCAACATTTAGAACTTTGCATTTGTCTATGTTAAACTGCATCTGCCACTTCTCCGAACATTGCATCAGTCTATTTAAATCATCCTGGAGTGCTCTAGTGTTCTCATTACAATGAATTGGACGGCCTATTTTGAAGTCATCAGCAAATTTGCTTATGTCGCTATTTATTCCCTCATCTATGTCGTTTATGTAAATTGTGAACAAGGGGCCCAACACTGACCCCTGCGGAACCCCGCTTGTGACGTTCCCCCATTCTGATTTCTACCCATTTGTGGAAACTCTCTGCTGCCTATTTGTCAGCCATGCCTCTAGCCAGGAAAAATTTCTCCTATTCCGTGTGCCTTAAGTTTCCTCAATAGCCTCTGATGTGGAACTCTATCGAAAGCCTTACTGAAGTCCATATACACTATCATATTTATTACCATGATCTACCTCCTCAAACACCTATGTGGAAAAAGTAAATTCGTAAGACAGGAATGCCCCTTTGTAAAACCGTGTTGAGATTCATTAATCATTCTTTGCCTATCAAGATGGCTACGAATTGCTTCGGCAATTATTGATTCCATAAATTTTCCCACTATGGAGGTCTATAGTTCGAAGCCAAGGACCTGTCACCTGTCTTGTAAATAGGTATTACATTTGCCATTTTCCACTTATCAGGCACTATACCAGTTTGTAGTGATATGTTAAAAAGATTAGCCAAAGGTATGCTAAGTTCCTCTTTACATTCCTTTAACACCCTTGCAAACAGTTCATCAGGGCCTGGGGACTTGTTAGGTTTTAGTTTCTCTATTTGTCTGAGGACCATGTCACTAGTTACCGCAATCGTGCATAGTTTATTAACGTCCTGTTCTACATAATCTATTATTTCAGGAATATCGCTAGTATTTTCCTGGGTGAAAACTGAGAGGAAGTAGGTATTGAGAATTTCACACATATCCTTATCACTGTCAGTCATCTGACCAGAGTTACTCTTAAGTGGGCCATTCTTGTCCCTAATCTTACTACTGTATACCTGAAAGAACCCTTTTGGGTTAGTCTTTGAATCTCTTGCAACCTTAGCCTCAATCCCTTTTTGCTTTTCTTATTCCTTTCTTTATTTCTCTCTTTAATTGAATATATTGATTTCTTAACTCCCCATCCCCTCTTTTGATACGCCTATATATGCCTCTCTTTTGACCAATGAGATGTTTTAATCTATTGTTCATCCATTTGGTATCATTTTTGTCAGATGTAATTTCCCTACTCGGAACAAAAGTTGTCTGGGCAGCTAGAACTATCCTCTGAAAAACGTCGTATTGGCAACCAAGATCACCTACTTGACCCATAGTCAGGACATCCCAATTTAGCCCACCCAGGTAATTTTTCAGTCCCATGAAGTCGGCCAAGCGAAAATCTGGGACAGAGATTTGATTGCAGTTATCTAGGGAATTCCATGATATATTGAAACTAAGTGATTTGTGATCACTTTCCCCATGCTCATCATTAACCTTAAGATTATTAATTAGTGACTTTGTTGGCAAGAACCAAGTCAAGTAGATTGTTTCCTCTAGTTGGTTTTGTCACAACCTGTTCTAAAAAGCAATCCTGAACCGTATCAAGAAAGTCACTAGTCTCAAGATTTCCTGTCATGTTGTTCCAATCAATTTGTCTAAAGTTAAAATCTCCCATTATCACAACGTTTTCATATCTAGATGCCTTATGAATTTCGTCCCATAACAGCTTACTGCGATCCCTATCAAGGTTTGGGGCTTATAAATCACACCCAAAATTAATTTGTCACGACCCTCGAGAAACTGTAGCCAAACAGATTCTGTGTTTGATGTTTCTAATCTTAGATATAAGACAATTTAAATTTTCTCTGACATACATCGCCACTCCACCACCCTTCCTGTTGACCCTATCAGTGTGGAATATTTTAGAACCCTTTATGCTGCATTCAGAGGGCATATCTCTATCTTTCAGGTTGAACCAGGTCACTGTTATACCAATAATATCTATATTACCTTCACTTGCAAGTAATCTTAGCTCATCTATCTTATTTCTTAGAATCCTACTATTTGTATAGTAAATCTTAAGGGTGCTAGTCACTCGTTGCCCTCTACTATCTCTCTTTGTTTGTTGATCAGTTGATTTGACATTGCTAGCAACTTTATTTTGAATATTGTCTTTTAAACATATCCCTGAGGTGTCCCGGTAATTGCTGTTTTTAACCCTAATACTGCACCCTGATTGTTTCCCACAAACACTCATACCTTTATAATCTATCAGTTTAAATTCATAGACAAGCCATAAATTACCCTCTCAATCGAATTGGCTAATGCAACCACTCCATCCCCAGAGAGATGAACCCCATCCCTTGCATACATATCAAAGAATAGGTCTCAGTTATCATTGAATGGGATTGCAAGTTCCTTGCAGTACCTGTCGAGTCAGCAATTTATACCAATTCCTAGACATCCATTCATTGCCCACTCCCTTTCTAGGCAAGATGCTACATATGACTGGGATCCCTCCCTTAGACCTAACTATTTCTGTGGCTGACCTGTACTTCTCCAGCAGCTCCTGTCTCCTACCCTTCCTAATCTCATTACCCCCTGCACTAAGACAGATAATGGGCTTGCTCCCATTACCTGACATAATATTATCCAACCTGCTGACTATGTCACCACCACCAGCTCCTGGAAGGCACACCCTCCTCCAAACTCTCTCCTCCAATCTGATATGCAGTCTTTCGTTACCTAAATTTTTTATCCTCATCACCTTACTCTTTCCTTCTTTTACATACTCTACTAAACTCATCTATTAACCTCTGCAGCTTGTCTTAGAATACTTGTAATATGGTAGTAAATTAGCCACAATAGCAGGTAATTGGTATTGATAGTTATAAGTGGTTAAGGCAGTTGCAGATGATTGATGACCAGAGAATAATAATGCTAGCTTCATGAAATGTTATAATAACGAATTATAACCAAACAGTTCTATTGTGCTTTAAATTATACAAGTAAACCTTCTTGGGACCTTTCCTTTATGTTTCCTTCCTTCTCCTTCCTTCCATCTCCTCCGTACACCCTCTCACCCTCCTCCCTTCACTCTCCATCGACTCCATCACCCTCCCTCTTTCCTTACCCATAATTCATGTCACATTTGCCAAATATTCCACGGGTGCAGGAATTACTCGGCAGGCGATGGGCGTGGCCCCGGGTGGTAACATATGGGCGTGGCTGTGAATGAATGAGTGAAAGAAGTGTCGTGTTGACGTTGTTAGTGGGCGTGGTGGTGACGCAGTTAGTGAGCGTGGTGGTGACGTGGCGTGTGTTGTGGTGGTTATGACGGTGCGTATGCTTATGTAATCTTGGTACATCTCTCTTGCTAAACAAAGTAATTGGCATGACCTGTTTCCACTAGTGGGTCCCACCCTCCTGTATCGCCATGTCCAACTCCTGCATTTCATCTCTGGCTCCAGTCTATAAGTTTCCATTCTCATGCCTCCGTTTTAGGGTAAGTCGGTGAACACTCTTTATCAAGACTAAGGGAGTCAGTACCTATGAAGGCTAGAGACTCAACACCTCTCTCCAATATATATGTCACTTAGATATGCAACTGAACAATACCTGTCTAAAGAAGAAATAAGGATGTCCTAGTGTTGCACATGTGTTTTATTCATGAACTTGTTGATATTTATATATCATTGTTGTATTGAAGAGACATAATGCCAATGGTGATGCTATTTAAATCATTCGTGCTAGATCTAAGTACAGTAGACCGTTATTTAACATGGTAGTTACGTTCCTGAAAACACCGTGTTAGGTAAAACCGTGTTAGATCAACTGAAGAACTTATGGGAAAAATAGGGTTGCGTTCCTGAGTGCCCCATAAAAGCCAAACAACTTTCTTTTTAGGCCTCTACATCTTAAAAAATAAAAGTGAATATGTACTTGTAGTTCATTGTTGTGATGTATTATGTTGTTTTTACTGCTTAAGACTACAAATGTAACAGAAATAATAGTATTTCTTACTTTAAATTGTGGGTGCTGGTGTTTGTGGATGATTGTGAAGAGAGTGGAGAGTTATGTTGTGGTCCTACTGGGCTGAGGTGGATGGTAGAGGTTCTGGTACTGAAGTTGATGGTTGTACTGGAGTGTAAATCAAAGCATTCAGTAAGTTAGTCAAGCCATTCAATAAGTCAGTCAACTCATTCAGTAAGTCTAGGCATTCAGTAAGTCATTCAGTAAAGCGGCCGGTTGAGGAAAAGGGAAGTTTTTTTTTTAGCTTCCCGCAAACTGAACCGTGTTAAATTCATCATACGTCGTGTTACATAAAATTATGCAGCAATTCTTCAGTCGTGCTGTACTCAAATCGTGCCATATAAACTCGTGCTAAATAACGGTCTACTGTACTGCGAAGCGTTGACAGCTGTCTTTATGTTGGGTGAAATAGCATAGCTGGAAAAATAGAGAGCATTTACTTCCCACTTACCTGTGTGGAGAGAAAGCGAGAGAAGTGATTGTAAAAACAAACACACACACACACACACACACACACACAATCACACAATTAAATCAGATAAGGCCCAGGCAGGACTTCAAAGAGACCTGGACAGGCTGGATACGTGGTCCAGCAACTGGCTTCTTGAATTCAACCCTGTCAAGTGCAAAGTCATGAAGATCGGAGAAGGGCAAAGAAGACCGCAGACAGAGTATAGACTAGGTGGCCAAGGACTGCAAAGCTCGCTCAAGGAGAAAGATCTTGGGGTGACCATAACACCGAGCATGTCTCCGGAGGCACACATCACCCAGATAACTGCTGCAGCATACGGGCGCCTGGCAAACCTGAGAAAGGGCAAAGGTTTGCAACAAGGCTAGTTCCGGAGCTCAGGGGTATGTCCTACGAAGAAAGGTTGAGGGAAATTGGACTGACGACATTGGAGGACAGGCGGGTCAGGGGAGACATGATACCGACATACAAAATACTGCGTGGAATAGATAAGGTAGACAGAGACAGGTTGTTCCAGAGAGGGGACACAGAAACAAGGGGTCACAATTGGAAGCTGAAGACTCAGACGAGTCATAGGGATGTTAGGAAGTATTTCTTCAGTCATAGAGTCGTCAGGAAGTGGAATAGTCTAACAAGTGATGTAGTGGAGGCAGGAACTATACATAGCTTTAAGACGAGGTATGACAAAGCTCTGGAGGCAGAGAGAGAGAGAGAGAGAGGGGGGGGACCTAATAGCGATCAGTGAAGAGGCGGGGCCAGGAACTGTCTCGACCCCTGCAACTACAATTAGGTGAGTACACACACACGCACGCACGGCTGAGTGGAAAAAGTACCATGTACTTTGATAGAGTGTGTGCAGGTTCGGATCCTGCTGTGGACTAAGAGATAATGTTAAAAGTTCGCTCGTGTGTATGTATGTATATATTTGGAATATACTGTAGGGTCTGATCCCAAATCTACACTCAACCATAACAGCGTACTGCAGTAAGAGAAATGGGAGGAAGTGTAAAATAGACCCAGTGAAAAGCTTTGCATGTACAGACACAGTAAGACATTTAGGGACCTCGACTATTCAGCCTGCTAACTTCAGATATCAGAAATATTGCTGGAACAAATAGGGAATTATTCAAGAGGAAACTGGATCACTACCTCCTCTGTGTGTGCAAGATCAACCAGACTTTGATGGCTATGTGAGCCGGCGGGCTGCCAACAGCAATAGTGAGGTTGACCAAGGAATTAACAGGTGAGCCAGGAGGTGAGAGTGGGAAAACTTGCGATGGATATGTTGGCCAGCGGGCTACCAACAACAACAGCCTGGTTTCATAGACAGTCAGTGCAGTAGTCTAATCCCAGGCTGGGCTGCGAGAGTAAGATAGTTCTCTAAGCATGTCACAAGTATATCTTGGTGGGGGGGGTTAAAGAGTCTTGATCCGTTCACAATTATATGGGAGGTATTTTTCTTCTGTCAAGTCTCATGTACATTGATAGTATGATTATGGTGTGCAAATATGGGGCCAATCACTTCAGAAATTTCCAGGTGTAATTTATGATTCATCTTTCGTGTTTACATTCCAGTGAGTACATTCATTCCAGGAACTTCAAGCGTTCCCAATAGTCTACTACTCAGACGTCTGGGAACCTGGGTAAATTGCCCCAAATGGGGTAAAAATGAAAATCTCGGGGGTAATGAAGGCTCAATAAACTTGTAAATAAAATTGCACAAAAATTTATTATTTAATATGCGAGGCAAATTATAAAAGTTATAATTTTTCAGACATATAATTTTTAGTCTAGTGAGTAATTTCGCTGTACACTAATATGCTTTGGGGTAATACCCAAAAAAGGTCGCCGACCTCAGGAGACGCTTGACTGAATGTATTTGGGTAATGACAGATCTCTGTACACATTCCAGCTGGGTAAGTTCACCTGCCTTAAGAGGTGCTGTTAGTATACAGCAATATTCCAGCTTAGAACAAGTGAGTTAACTATCATGATCAGTTTTGGCATCTTTTGTGTTGTTGGTGATGGTGTTGACCTTGTCTGGTGGTGTGGCGGCAGCACGTGGCAAAGTGTGAAGCAAGGCTCAGCTGCTTCAATTAATAATATATGTTATTTCATAGGTGGCAAACCCGTGACATGTCATAACATGGTGCAGGCTGGCACTGCTCTCTTGACAATAACCTCTTACTCTACTATTCTCTCAGTTCACTCTTCTTTCGCGTCAGTCCTCTCTCACGTCACTTGTCGCTTCACTCTTCGTCTCTAACTTCGCTCTCTGTCTCTCACTTCTTCTTTAAATGTGTTTTTAATTGCATACTGATACCCTTACATAGTCTGAACATCACGAAGTTGAATTACGTCCGACTTTGTCACTCAACATCGTCACCTACGTCATAATTTTTTAATTGTGTTCATTATTCTTTACAAAAATCACTAATATGTGTTTTTTAAGGTTATTTACGCTAGTTTTAAGGTGTTCGTCGCCATTTTAAGGCATAATTTTAGGTTTACGTCAAAAACACGGTTCTTGGAAGCAATTAATGTCGTAGGGCGGGTACGACTGTATTTGTTAAATGTTGAGGTCGGACAAGAGCATATTGAAAGAAATAATGCTTATACATTTGTATCGTGTTTTTTTTTCGAAGTGAATCTGCCCTTTCAGTCTTTTTAAATATTCATGTTTCTTCAACCTTTCTCATTTTGTTGCTGTATAGCCCTTGTGGCTTAGCGCTTCTTTTTGATTATAATAATAATTCTCATTTTGTCAGTGTCGGTTATAGTATGAAGGTCAGGAAGTTCTGGCACCATAATTGATACTATATTGGGCATCTCCTTACCCTTCCTTGGTTCAGTTTTATGTAGTATTCTGTTTTCCTGTTGTTAAGCGCCTAAGCATTCACTCTATTTACATAATTATGAGAACTTTATATTTCTTTATTACAGTATGTAAGGGCACCGATGGGTGGGTCGTCTGAGTCTTGGTTGGAAAGATGACTGTCTTCCTGTCGGTACCACAAGGTTCATTAGTTCTGCCACAACGGATTTGCAGAATAATTGTCTTTAGAATTCCACATTTTAGCTGCAGCTTTATGTATGCATATTGTACAATCCATTTTCAACATAATTAGTAAGAGCTTCTTGAAGAACCTCATTTGTGTATTTCATCTTCAAAAATGGATATTTTTAATAATGCCGAACCATGTCTGAAAAACAGGAATTTCGTATTTATAATGAAATGTGGTAAAAAAATGGATTCCTCGTAATTTATTCCTTAACTACATCCAAAGTACGTGTCAGAACTTAGCATTTTATAGGGGTTACTGTTTCATGTTTAATATTTGTGGTAAGAAAAGCAGGCATTCTCTTTGTAAAATTTTTGTTTGACAACCCTCAGCAATGATAAATTATAATCTGAAAAACGGTAAAAAAAAAAGTTAAGGCTCTGAATATTATATATTATAAAACTTATGCCCAACCTTGCATTAATACATATCTAAGACTGATTTGAGGGAAATAATTTTTTATTTTATTTTATTATAAATTGGATTCAGTTCTCTTACTGTGGATTCAGTAACCTTCAGAGATGTTATAGTTCTTGAATTATAAATATAATTGAAAACTTTAATGCTGTGTATTTTGATAAAACTGAGAATCAACTGAAAGTCCGCATATTTGAACACTTGGTCACATCTAGTAGAACAAATAGGCAATTAAGAACACCCTAATAGTGCCATACACCGACATCGTGAAGTCACAGTGTGTTTCACTCTGGTGTCAGTCGATCCAGTACCATTGAGCTGGCAAGAGTAGTACAGAATAAACCATGGTAATTGATACCGAGCAATCGGTTTTAATAAGACACGCGAGCAAACACTATTTATTAGAAAACGTTTCGATCTTGGGACCTTGATCACTAGTTAGAAGTGATCAGGGTCCCAAAACAAAAACGTTTTCTATCACATATGTTCAAGTGTTTGCTCAGATGTGTTTTCAACCAGTAGCAGAGCCTCTGTACATCATACGAGACTTTCCTGTGTAATAATGAACGGTCAATAGACTTTGTTTCTAGTCTATTTTCTTTTTCGTTTATTTCTTTTAATTTGATGTTTAGCATATGTTTAGATCCGGTTCTTTTAATGGAATTTCTCTGATTTTATGCAGTGCCTGATGCTGCAGTAAGTTAACTCCGAAACTGTTCATGAATAGATTATGTTTCAAAAAGCAGTTATTTATTTACTCATTTTTTATGACACCACCGTCTCAAACGGAGCTAGTGTGACGCGAAAAAGAAATAAAAAATACTTTCACCATTACTCACTCCAATACAACATTTCAAAACTGCAAATATCCCCACCCCTCTTTGAGAGTGCAGGCTCTATACTTCCTTCCTCCAGGACTCAAGTTCGGCTAACCGGTTTCTCTGAATCCCTTCATAATTGTTACCTTGCTCACATTATGGCTTGTCAAGTCGTAAAAACCACTTACCTCCACTCCACTTCTGTCTAAAGCCCCTCGCATACAAAACCGCCTTTACCTCTTCCCTCCAACCTTTCCTAGGACGACCCCTACCCCGCCTTCATTCCACTACAGATTTGTTTACCCTCCAAATCATCCTATTTTGTTCCATTCATCTCTAAATGTCCGAACCACCTTAACAACTCCACTTCAGCCCTCTGGATAAACCTCCAGATCTCCAAGCTAAGAATTCTCTGCATAATATTCACACCACACATTGCCCATCTCCATTACCTCCAGTGTCCTCCTCTATGTAACATTCACAACCCATGCTTTACACCAGTATAAAATCAGTGGTACCACTATACTATCATGCATTCCCTTTTTGCCTCCTAGGGTAAGGATCTTTTTCTCCACAGATGCCTCAATGCACCACCCACCTTCTTCTCTCTAATTCTGAGGTTCACCTTGTGTTTTATAGACCCATCTATCGACAAACCCACTCCCACATATCTGAACACATTCACTTCTTTCACACTCCCTCCCTCCAGTCTTTCATTACCTAAATTATTTGTTACCCTCATCACCTTGCTTCTTGCTCTTTCCTGTGTTCACTTTTGTTTTCCTTTCTCTCTCTCTCTCTCTCTCTCTCTCTCTCTCTCTCTCTCTCTCTCTCTCTCTCTCTCTCTCTCTCTCTCTCTCTCTCACACACACACACACACACACACACACTCACACACACACACACACACACACACACACACACACACACACACACACACACACACACACACACACACACATATATATATATATATATATATATATATATATATATATATATATATATATATATATATATATATATATATATATTCAGCTCAGCTAATACTGAAAATATCAGCAATGTAAAATTATATGAAAGATAATACATGAAATATATAGTATGTACATTATAAACATTGGGCCCCATTCATGGGGGGCTAAATAAAATAAAATAAATAAATATATATTATATATATATATATATAATATATATATATATATATATATATATATATATATATATATATATATATATATATATATATATATAAGACAAAATACATTGACAGAACATTCACAAAACTACGATACAAAGTAAAACAACATAGGTAACTCAGAGCTACATCTCGAATACTTCGTCCAGCTCCCCGGCGGTGGGCCGCGTGCCCAGAATGCTGCAGGCATTTCCTCTCTGGATTGCAACACTGAGTATATATATATATATATATATATATATATATATATATATATATATATATATAGGATGGGGTCCACCTCTGGTGTAAATTGTGGGACCCATAGCCTCGGAGAAGTGGATAAAAAGGCAGAACTTGCGATCTTGGCTTAAATAGCAATGCTCATCTTACCATATAGGACAAGCGAAAATTTGTGTAGACAATAATTTCGCCAAAATCATTCTGAACCTAACGAAAAAAATATATTTCACTGTGTTTGTTTAGTATTAAATTATTGTAAACAAATCTAAAATATATTTAGTTGGGTTAGGCTAAAATAAATTGTTCTTGTTATAATAAGGTTAGGTAAATTTTCTAAGATTCTTTTGGAGCAAAATTAAAAAAATTTTCATTAACTTTAATGAAAAAAAAAAATCTTTAAACGTATAAGAGAAAATTTTAGAAAGGACTTAATTTTAAATGAGTTCTTGCTAATTGATCAGTTTTACATATTCGGCACGATATATATATATATATATATATATATATATATATATATATATATATATATATATATATATATATATATATAGTACCACCTCTATATTGGAATGGGGACCCTCATCCTCAGAGAAGACAATAAACGTACCTCAGGGAAAACTCATGGTTCTCCCCGGAGCTGTTTGAATATTTTCTTCTCCTACCACCCCCTATATATTTTTTATTCTATGTGAACATTTATTAATAAACAAAATACATTTACAGAAAAAAACATAAACATGAATACAATGGCTGTATCAAAGATCATGAATTTCTCCAGCTCCTCCGAGGCTGGACGTGAGCCAAGTACGCAGCAAGCATTTCCCCTCTGGATGGCGACGCTGAGGCGCTGGAACATGGAAGTGGCTGCCCTTGGGTCCCTGGTGGTGTCGATGAGTCTGGAACCCAATTCTTTAAGGAAACGTGTGGCATTATATATATATATATATATATATATATATATATAATTATTTTATTTAGCCCCATGAATGGGGCCCAATGTTTATAATGTACATACTATATATTTCATGTATTATCTTTCATATAATTTTATATTGCTGATATTTTCAGTATTAGCTGAGCTGAAAATATTTTGCTTTATATTATTATTAGGTAGGATGTTAAATTTACACTCTTCGCTCACTGAGACTGTTGAGTGGCTGCCCGCATTGGCAAACTACCTTGTTAACTACCATCTCGCTTGTTTGCCTGCTGGTTTCTCGGGAGTAGCCATTGGAGAATCACGTGATCGCACCTGAGCTTGGAGTCTGGTTTCGGTGGTGAGTCAAAACATACTTCTAGTTACTCTGTGTAACTCTGTTCACAGAGCATAGTTCAGACTTTGTGATTTTTGACGTTTTACTGAGGTTGTGTCTCGAACTAACACTCTAAGTTAACCCAGGTCCTATGCTAAAGCTTCTGACTTATTTTGTCCGGTATCTGCTCATTGTCGTAGTCGGGGATTTGGTTATGCTGAACTTAGATTCAGTATTAAGGGATTTTTATGCCTTTTATGGAGGATCTGCTGAAGATCCCCAGTTAGTAGTTAGTTTGTCTCCTTTTTCCTGACGCTGTGCTGCTGCTTGTTACATTGCTGTTTGACGAATTGTTCGTCTTACTGTTCAAGCAAGCTATTTTGATTGCCTGGTTGGTCAAGAAAATAGATTATTTGAGGACGTTTAGTCAGTCTTTGTTTAAGTCAAGTCGAGTCTTATTGAGACATAACGAACGACTTCGAGAACATACATTCTCACGCACTTGCTTGTATATACTAGTAATGTTATATTTACTGACAACGTACAGACGGTACTTTAAGAGTCATAAGGATATAAAATTGTGCCTTCAACACTATACTACTACGAGAGAAGTGTAGGAGCTTATACACTAATTTACATCAAATTGATTTACTTTGATTTTGTCCACCTAGACCACTTACCTACCTGGAGGGCATTCCGGGGATCAACGCCCCCGCGACCCGGTCCACGACTAGGCCTCCCGGTGGATCAGGCTCTGATCAACGAGGCTGTTGCTGCTGGCCGTGCACAATCCAACGTACGAACCACAGCCCGGCTGATCCGGCACCGTCTTTAGGTATCTGTCCAGCTCCCTCTTGAAGACAACCAGGGGTCTTCCCGTAATGCCCCTTATTGCTGGTGGGAGTCTGTTGAACAGTCTTGGGCCCCGGACACATTGCGTTTTCCCTTAGTGTACCACTGGCACCCCTACCTTTCACTGGGGATATGTTGCATCGCCTGCCAAGTCTTTTGCTTTTGTATGGAGTGATTACTGTGTGCATATTAGGGACCAGTTCCTCCAGAATCTTCCAGGTGTAGATTATGATGCATCTCTCTCGCCTGCGCTCTAATGAGTACAAGTCGCTCGCAGTAGTTAAGGTGTTTAACAGACCTTATACGTGCAGTAAAGGGTCTCTGTACATTTTCTAGTTCTGCAATTTCACCTGCCTTGAATGGGGATGTTAATGTACAGCAGTATTCCAGCCTAGAGAGAATAAGTGATTTAAAAAGGATCATTGACCTAGCATATCTTGTCTTGAATGTTCTCATTATCCACCCTATCAGTTTCCTCGCAGATGCGATAGTGGCATTGTTGTGGTCCTTGAAGGTGAGATCTTCGGACATTACCACTCCCAGGTCCTTCACATTACTTTTCCGCTCTATTGTGCGATTAGAGTTTGTAGTATACTCAATTCTAGTTATTATTTCCTCCAGTTTTCCATAACGGAGTAGTTGGGATTTGTCTTCATGGAACATCATATTGTTCTCTGTTGCTTGTTGGAAAACTTGGTTTATATCTACTTGGAGCTTTGCCGTGTCCTCAATGGATGACTCTCTCATGCAGATCCTAGTATAGTCTGCAAAGGATGATAGTGCTATGGTTTTTATCTCTGTCTGATATGAGAATAAGGAACAGGATAAGTGCGAGTACTGTGCCTTGTGGGACAGAGCTCTTCACTATGAATATATGAATAGTTGAATATCCATCTGCGTACTTTTCCAGTTATCCCTTTAGCATACATTTTGTGTGCTGTTACACCATGGTCGCACTTGTCAAAGGCTTTTGCAAAGTCTTTGTATGCTACATCTGCATTCTCTTTGTTTTCCAGGGCATCTAGGACCATATAGTAGTCTAGCAGGTGCGAAAGGCAGGAGCAACCTACTCTGAAACCATGTTACATGCCCTGGGTTGTGCAATTTTTGGGAGTCCAGTTGATTTGCTATCCTGCTTCTTAGAACTCTTTCAAAGATTTTTATGATGTGGGACGTTAAAGCTATTGGTCTATAGTTCTTAGCTACTGCTTTTTTTTGCCCCCTTTATGGAGTGGGGCTATATCTGTTGTTTTTAGTGACTGTGGAATCTCGCCTGCGTCTAAGCTCCTCCAATGCACCGAGTTCAGCGAGTCTGGGTCTGGGGCTGAGTGCATGGGCATGTCGTCGATGGCTTTCTCAAAGTCTAGTGGAGATAGGGTTATGGCATAGATTGGCAGGGTTTTGGGGCTCATTCATGAAAAAATTGTTTGGATTGTCTATCTTTAGACTGATTAGTGGCTCGCTGAACACTGAGTCATATTGCAATTTCAGTATCTCACTCATTTCTTTGTTGTCTGTGTAGGATCTGTCTTGACTGAGCAAGGGCCCTATACTAGAAGTGGTTTTTGACTTGTTTTTGGCATAGGAAAATAAATATTTCGAATTTCTTTCAGTTTCACTAATCGCTCTTAGTTCCTCTCGCCTATCCTGGATCCTGTATGAGTCCTTTAGCTTTAGCACAATATTTTCCACTTCCCTGGTTAGCACTTCCTTCCGTGTATCAGATAATCTGGCATTCTTAAGGAGCTCAGTGATTCTTCGTCTTCTCCTGTAGAGGGAGCGTCTCCAATTTACTTTTCTTTTTTCTTATAGGAATATACCTTGAACATACTTCAGCTGCCAGGAGGGTGATCTTCTCAAGGCATTGGTTAGTGTCCATGTAATTTAAGATATCCTCCCAGCATGTTTCATTTAGGGCATAGTTTACCTGATCCCAGATGATGATCTTGTTGTTGAAGTTGAATTTGGTAAAGGTACCCTCATAGTAGTATGCATCTTGCCAATCAGGACTCCTGTGCATGCAAGTCTGGACTTCAATTAGATTGTGATCAGAATTTGTTGTTTTTGATATTATGTTCCTTACCAGGTCCTCATTATTTATGAAAATAAGGTCCAGTGTGTTCTCCAGTCTTGTTGGCTCCACTATCTGCTGACTTAGGGTGTGTTTGTTGCAGAAATTCAGCAGCTCCTGTGTGTGTGACTTTTCATCTGAGCTGCCTCCAGGGATTATTTCTGCTACAACATTATTTGGTATATTGTTCCATTTTGTATGTCTTAGATTAAAGTCACCAAGCAGCAAGATGTTTGGGGATGGGGCTGGAAGGTTTTCCAGACAGGAGTTAATTTATGATAGTTGTTCTTTGAGCTGTTGGGAAGTTGCATCTGGTGGCTTAGATACAAGTACAATGACTACGTTTTGGTTCTCGATTTTTGTCAGAGCTTAAACTACATCATTTGTGGTGTTCAGTATCTCTGTGCAAATGAGAGAGACTTCGACATACATGCCAACCCCCCTTGTTGCCTGTTCTTTCTGTCGCATCTGTAAAGGTTGTATCCAGGTATCCATATTTCACTGTCAAAGTAATCTTTTGCGTGGGTCTCTGTGAAGGCTGCAAACAATGCATTGGACTCCCATAGAAGTCCACTAATGAAAGGTATTTTTGTTGTTGGTGGATGGCTTAAGGCCCTGTACATTATCAAATATAAATGAGGTTGTGTTACATGTTGGGATTTCGTTATTGGCATCAGTAGCTGTGAGTCCGGAGGGGCCACTGTCTGTGCCTCCAGTCTAACAAGGCTCCAAGGTGGTGGACTATTTTGGTTATCTCTTTCCATTTTCTTTCTTCGTTTCCTACCACTAAAAAAATCACTTGGGGGTGTTGTCATAGCTACAATGATGTGTTGTACGGGGTGTGTGCCTCCTTTTCCCTTTTAAAAGGCATGCAGTGCAATTGGTATTTGTAACATTGTTTTTCAAGGACTGAAGACTGACACATCTCAGGGTGGAAGTATTTGCAAGAGGTAGAACGACACACTCCCTTAGACAGGAGGTCACGGCATTTTTTGGAATGCTCAAAGTTGCATGCCGCATTCGTTTTCCCTGATATTCCGTGTTTACAGATGCCCCAAACATAGGATTTGCACCATTTTGTTTTTGGCTGAGTACAATTCGTACTGAATGTATTCCTAGTCTGTGCAGGCCCTAGAACTGCACTACAGTCCTCTATAGCCAAACCAGACACACCATCTGTTGTCATAGCACCAACATTTTTCCTGGAAGAGGACTCCTCTACTACATCTGTTCTAGAGGCTATGACTGTGATGGCTGCAGAAGAGTCTGCCCCGGATGAGGACTCCTCTATTACATCTGTACTAGGGGCTATGGCGTTGGTGGCAGTGGAGGTGCCTTTATCTGAAACCGGATTTTCATTGTACTGCCATCCTGCCTGTATCCTATTTGTAACTAGGTACCACAAGAACCTGATCTTCACTGAGCTTTCAGCTCTGCACTCAGGTGTGGGTGTTATAGGTCAATTCATGGGTATGTGGGATGTAGTGTGGAGACTTATTACACATTAAAAACTTATGTTGTATGACATATACACTTACAGCATCTTATTTCTGTCATGATCACTGCTATTTATCTTATCCTGGGAAGTTATATATAGTGGTGGTGGCTGGGTTTCAGTGATGAAAGGTAGGTTGGTGGTCAAGGGTATGGGTGCCGGCAGGAAGGGGTGGGGACTATCGCCGCTGGTTGCGGTGTAGGAGGGGGAGGATGGCGAGAGGATTGGTGGTGGGTTATGCCTTTTCCACTGTCTAATCACTGCATGTTCACTGTTTCCCTGCACATCAATCCACTATCTCTTATTATCCTATTATGTGATGTAGTGCTTGTGAGGCCACTAAGGGAGACCTAACTCCAGTAAATTGTCACACAACTTGCCTTGGCAAATAGCTGTCAGACACGCCTCTCGGCTTAAGTCAGGTCTTTTGTTCTTGAAATGGCGTCAGGTCGTAACACTTGGTCTATGCCTTATGGGGAAGGGGGTGCTTTAAGGACAATATAAGCTCAAGGAAACAGCTAGAGAGAGAAATTCTGGCGGAGCTCTGGCCTGTGTGCAGAGCTCGGGAGAGGTCTGCTGGAGAGTCTCTGGAGGAGAGACTGTTGGAGACTGTGGGCAGAGTACTGGCTGGAGCAGAGCTCATGCTGTATAGGTCTTGGGACCTGTGGCTAAAGTGTGACTGAGTTCCTGTGGTGAACTGTCCTCTGAACTATATTCTAAGTTATATTCTGTTTCGTCAGTTGATTGTATTCCCTGTCTCACTGCTTATGTGTACCATCTCCATTTATCTAAACCCAATAGTGTTCTCCTGTTCCCAAATATATTATTGTACAAGGAACTTTGTTTAAATAGAATAGTAATATTCACTGTCCCCGTTATTTATTATTTTCATTTTTTTATGTGTAAGGCTAAAGTAAATATCTGTGTGATATACTCGTAGTGACCTTAACTGACCTTTTTTGACCGTGGGTCTAAGTAATTGCAGGGTTGTGTGTTGGTTTGGAATAAGAACATAAGAACAAAGGAACACTGCAGCAGGCCTACTGGCCCATGCGAGGCAGGTCCAAGTCTCCCACCGGCCCAAGCCAATGCACCCAACCCAGCCACAGGTCACATTGACTTAAGGGAGGAACACGGCAACCGACCCGGCAGCACAAGCCATCAGGTCCAACTCGCACCCACCCACATCCACTCATGTATTTATCCAACCTATTTTTAAAGCTACACAACGTTCTGGCCTCTATAACTGTACTTGGGAGTTTGTTCCACTCATCCTCAACTCTATTACCAAAGCAGTACTTTCCTATATCCTTCCTGAATCTGAATCTAAATGTTTGGGTGAGACTTTTGGGGGAAGCAATTGCTGGCCGAAATTGAATATTTACAGAGGAAAGAGAAGTCACCCAGCCCGCCTTGGAAGACTTACAACTGTTACCATTGAAGAGCTGCCTATGGCTGTGATCCACCTGATGTGCCCCTAGTTGCTGTATTGCTGCCCTGGTCTGTCATCCATTGTAGTGGGTGGGTGTCTGTGTCACCCAGCCTCTGTGACCATCACCCGTGGACCGCCACTTACCCGCAGTTGCCAATGATGGGGGACCGCACCTCTCTTAATGACCTGAAGTGACCTCACCTCGAGCATCTGACCATAGCCTGCTACTGCTAATGTGAGCGGCTTATGATGCTGCAGTTTACTGAGATGAGGCTGTTGATGCTGTCTGCTTTGCTGAGGCCGTGCTGTGCTGCTGCCATGCTGGGTCTAATGAGGTGGTGCTGTGCTGCTGTCTGCCATGTTGTGAGACGGCCGTGCTATGACGTTGAGATGCTGTGGCCGTGCTGAGATGCTGGGGCTGTGCTGCGATGCTGTGGCCGTGCTGTGATGCTGCGATGTTGCCTAGCTCAGACGATGGCGGTGATGCTGCAGTAGTGTATGAGGGATTCTGGCTGGTGTGCCTGCCAAGACAGGAGAGAGTACTATGAAGGAGCTGCCATCCTCGAAGATGTGGAAGGATGCGAGCTGCGGAGATGGACTCCAACTACTGGGACCAGTGTGCTGCCATAGGTGGTATGGAGGCATATGCTGTAATGCTGGCCCACCTGTACGACCGGTATGTGGGGACGTCCTGCCAGCCATGAGAGACAGTTAAGAGTGTGAGATGTCCCCAGCCTACTTTGACTTGCCAGAAGTGTTAGTGTTACCTGTGTGGAATAAGTTGACCTTGAAAACACTCCAGTGATTATGGCCACCTTGTTTTATGAGGCCAGTGAATCCTAGTAGTGGCGTAGGATAATGGTGGGTCTTGCCATGCCTGCCCTATCTTGAGTTTCAGATGTAGATGTGTGTTGAAAATGCGACCTTGGTGGTCGTGAAGTGGTCCAGTTGCAGTTACTTGAAAGAATGCATCCCGTTGGAGCAGTTTCACGCCAATGAAGCCTAGAGGTTTGGCCCAATGGTTAATTAGCGAGGGTGACTACAGGAGCTAGTTTATTTCTAGTAAAGTACAGGAAGGTACTGGAGCCAGATACTAAGGGAAAAGGGTGATAAGGAGGTTTTGCACCAGAGAGTCATTGTTATTCGTTTTTTTCTGCTAGAATTTATTAATTATACTAATCTGTGTAATTTTATATTTAAACTAGGTGAGAAAGGGAGATGTGATGTAGTGCTTGTGAGGTCTCTTAGGGAGACCTAAATCCAGTAAATTGTCACACACATTGCCTTGGCAAATAGCTGTCAGACACGCCTCTCGGCTTAAGTCAGGTCTTTTGTTCTTGAAATGGCATCAGGTCGTAACACGTGGTCTACGCCTTATGGGGAAAAAGGGGGTGCTTTAAGGGCCATATAAGCTCAGGGAAACAACTAGAGAGAGAGAGATTGGTGACAGGTCCGATGAGCGGTAGCCCTGGACAGCCACATGTGTAGTGGACCATGCATTGCGAATCTCGGGTCAGCGGTCAGTGAACTAAAAGTGAGTACTGATTACAAGTCTGTGTTACTGATAACATCTACCCTTTCCCCCGGTAATAAGTCTAATAGGTCAATTGTTATATTGTGTAATTTTCCGTCAGGGTATGATGTATTCTTGCTTTGTATGTTAAGTAAACTATAGCCATAGTCCCCACTTTTATTTGTACCTTCTTATGCTATTCCCTATTCTGCTAAGCACTGCACTGGGATGATAGAGGAGATGGGCTCACTTGCTGGGATACCTCAGGTAGAGTGGGTAAAGGTCTCACAATCAATTGCAATCCTAGAGCACTATTAAAACTTACTGTAATTCTAACGGATAACTAGACCAGTATACTGACAACTTGTTACAAAAACCCAGAAACAGGCTGAATGCTAGAGGGGCAGACCTAGTATTCTCTGGAGATGTCTATAATTTATAGATATCGCATTTTTTGTAACACACACACAAACACACACACACACACACACACACACACACACACACACACACACACACACACACACACACACACACACAGTGAGGAGACAGTGGAGAAGCATGGGAGTACATAGTATTAACGCTTCAGTCTGGAGGTCCCAAGGTGGTAATTGCAGTGACCAGAACAGAACAGCAGGAGGCCAAAGCAAGAGTATGATGAGAGTGATAGAGCGATGGTTGACTCACTGGCTGAAGTGGCAAGAATGGCTCATGCGAGCAGGGCAAAGCTACTGATCATGGGTGACATCAGCCACAAGGAAATCGATTGGGAGAACTTGGAACCACATGGGGGCCAAGAAACGTGGAGGGGTAAGATGATGGACGTGATACTGGAAAACTTCATGTACCAACATGTAAGGGACAACACCAGAGAGAGAGGAGAGGATGAACCAGTGAGACTGGACCTAGTATTCACCTTGAGTATTGCAGATATTGAGGACATCACATATGAAAGACCCCTTGGGGCCAGCGATCATGTAGTTTTAAGATTCGAATACACAGAGTTACAAGTGGAGAGGGGAGCAGGAAGAGCCAGACGAATGAAGCCAAACTACAAGAAGGGGGACTACGCAGAAATGAAGAACTTCCTGAACGAGGTTCAGTGGGACACAGAACTGGCAGGGAAGTCAGTAAATGAAATGATGGAATATGTGACAACAATATGCAAGGAAGCTGAGGAGAGGTTTGTACCCAAGGGTAACAGGAATAATGAAAAAGCCAGAATGAGCCCGTGGTTCACCCAAAGGTGCAGGGAGGCCAAAACCCAGTGTGCTAGGGAATGGAAGAAGTATAGAAGGCCAAGGACCCAGGAGAATAAGGAGAGCAGTCATAGAGCCAGAAATGAATATGCACATGTAAGAAGGGAGACCCAGCAACAATATGAAAATGACATAGCAAAAGCCAAATCTAATCCGAAGCTGTTGTACAGCCACATCAGGAGGAAAACAACAGTTAAGGACCAGGTAATAAGACTAAGGAAGGAAGGAGGGGAGATCACAAGAAACGACTGAGAAGTGTGTGAGGAACTCAACGTGAGATTCAAAGAAGTGTTCACAGAGGAGACAGAAGGGACTCCAGAAAGACGGAGAGGTGGGGTACACCACCAAGTGTTGGACACAATACATACAACCGAGGAAGAAGTGAAGAGGCTGCTGAGTGACCTAGACACCTGAAAGGTGATGGGTCTGGATAACATCTCTCCATGGGTTCTGAGAGAGGGTGCAGAGGCACCATGTGTACCCTTAACAATATTCAACACATATGTCGAAACACATTACCTGAGGTATGGAAGACAGCAAATGTAGTCCCAATTTTTAAAAAGGGAAACAGACAAGAAGCACTAAACTATAAACCAGTGTCATTGACACGTATAGTATACGAAGTCATGGAGAAGATCATCAGGAGAAGAGTGGTAGAACGCCTAGAAAGAAATGAGCTTAACAGCCAACATGGTTTCGGGGAAGGGAAATCCTGCGTCGCAAACCTACTGGAGTTGTATGACAGGGTGACAGCAGTAAGACAAGAGAGAGAGGGGTGGGTAGATTGCATTTTCTTGGACTGTAAGAAGGCATTTGTCATAGTTCCACACAAGAAATTAGTGCAAAAACTGGAGAACCAGGCAGGGATAACAGGGAAGGCACTACAATGGATCAGGGAATACCTGCCAGGAAGAAAGCAGCGAGTCATGGTACGAGGCGAGGTGTCAGAGTGGGGTTCCACAGAGGTCAGTTCTAGGGCCGGTGTTGTTTCTGGTATTTGTGAACATGACGGAAGGAATAGACTCCGAAGTGTCCCTGTTTGCAGATGATGTGAAGTTGATGAGAAGAATTCAATCAGACAAGGACCAGGCAGAACTACAAAGGGATCCTGACAGGCTGCAGATCTGGTCCAGCAATTGGCTCCTGCAGTTCAACCCCGCCAAGTGCAAAGTCATGAAGATTGGGGAAGGGCAAAGAAGACCGCAGACGGAGTGCAGTCTAGGGGGTCCAGAGACTACAAACCTCACTCAAGGAAAAAGATCTTGGGGTGAGTATAACACCAGGCACATCTGAGACGCACATCAACCAAATAACTGCTGCAGCGTATGGGCGCCTAGCAAACCTAAGAACAGCATTCCGCCATCTTAATAAGGAATCGTTCATGACCCTGTACACGGTGTACGTTAGGCCTTTATTGTATTATGCGGCACCAGTTTGGAACCCACATCTAGCCAAGCACGTGAAGAAACTAGAGAAAGTGCAAAGATTTGCAACAAGAATAGTCCCAGAGCTAAGAGGTATGTCCTTCGAGGAGAGGTTAAGGGAAATCGACCTGACGACACTGGAGGATAGGAGAGATGGGGAGTGACATGATAACGACGTATAAAATACCGAGAGGAATTGACAAGGTGGGCAGAGAATGTCCCAGAGATGGGACACAGCAACAAGGGGACACAGTTGGAAGTTGAAGAAACGGGTGAATTACAGGGATGTTAGGAAGTATTTCTTCAGTCACAGAGTAGTCAGGAAGTGGAATAGTTTGGGAAGCGATATAGTGGAGGCAGGATCCATTCATAACTAATTTAAGCAGAGGTATGATAAAGCTGATGGCGCGGGGAGAGTGACCCAGTAGTGGCCAGTGCAGAGACGGGGCCAGGAGCTATGAATTTACCCCTGCAACCAAAACTAGGTTAGTACACACACACACACACACACATATATATATATATATATATATATATATATATATATATATATATATATATATATATATATATATATATATATATATATTGTGTGTGTGTGTGTGAGAGAGAGAGAGAGAGAGAGAGGAAGAAATAGTACCAGCCTTCTGTGAGTTTGGGCGTTCGTATCAGAAAGTTCTTCTAATGTATTGTTTCTGCGAACTAATGCAGCATACAGTGTTTCTTAATTTCGTATATATGTATATACAAGATTAATTCCATTAGGCGTGTTTGTCTCCCCGTTCAAACAGAGTAAATATTCCTCAGTTGTTTTTTCTCCAGCATCTACTCGTGTGTGTTATTTGTGTGAGGGTGTGGTGTGGATGATCACGTAGAGTGGCGAGTGTTGTAGAGAGTAAAGTACCTCCTGCGTGTTGGGTGTGGCCACCTCCCCATTTTTTATGCAAAATTAAGAAGGTACGCATTGTGTTGCTTCCCAGTTATGTGCAATACCAAGCTTATGCTCACACAATGTGACTATTTATGTTACCTTGTCATATTTCATTACACACGACGCGTTGCATACAGGAAGTAATAAAATATATCAGCCTTAGTTGGAATACTTCAGTAGGTCGATAAGGATGAGTAAAGGATATGGGAGGATGAGTGAGGGATATGGAAGGAAGTGCAGAATAAACCTTGTGAAAAGTGGGGGTGCCATGGGCACCTTAAGAGAACATTGTATCAACATCCCTGGCCTCAGACTTTTCAACACTGCTGGGACAAGTGTAGAAATCTTCAAGAAGAATCTGGACATGTATCTCCATCATGTGCCAGATCAACCAGTCTGTCATGGATATATGGGCCAGCGGGTCGCCAACTTGCTTGCCTGGTTGACCAGGCAAGCACCATACGAGCCAGGTTCAGGGCCGGGCTTCGGAAGTAGAAAAGCTCGCGAAACTCATGAACGGCATATCAAGGGCATATTGTCCTGCCTAATGTCATTGTGGGGGAAGATCGATGAGTGGGACCGTAGGTCAGTGGTTCATGCTTTTTGGGGGTTCCCTTCTTGTGGGGGTGTAGGACGGGGGTTCTCTTTCTGGGGGTGTAGTACAAGGGTTCTCTTTCTGGGGGTATAGGACAGGGGTTCTCTTTCTGGGGGTGTGGGACAGGGGTTCTCTTTGTCGGAGTTTAGGACAGGGTTTCTGTTGGAGTGTAGAACAAGGGTTCTGTTTATCGGAGTATTGGACAAAGGTTTCTGTTTGTAGCAGCCAGGACGTGGGTGTTGGACTGCATAGTACTGCTTATGAAGTAGGCGATTGGGGGACAGGGGTGGAGGGTGGATAATGGGATACTGTATATCAGTTCCTGTTTACATTGAGGGGAGATAAGGGTGTTAGTAAGGTGAAAGTGCAGGTGGGCAGTGAGACGTAGAGTTGAAGACGGTGGAGGTGTTTGTGTTGTAATTAACACTATTAGTTACATCGCATTGCAAGGATTCCTTCAACCCAAACTTGAACACTTCACACCTCTGCAGTTTTCTTACTTATTGGCATTTTGTCGAGGAAGGCAAGTTTTTTTTTTTTTATACTAAACAAAGTTGGGTACATCAGCTGTGAGCTACTACCCTGCTATTAGAGGTACATCAGTTGTGAGCTACAAGACTAGAAAACACACTTGACCTTAACTTCACAAATAATGAGGACCTGGTAAGAGACGTATCAAAAACAACTAATTCCGATCACAATCTAGTCGAAGTCCAGACTTACATGCACAGGCGTCCTGATCAGCAAAATGCATGTAACTGTAACTGTGAAGGTGTCTTAACAAAATACAACTTCAACAACAAGAACATCAAATGGGACCAGGTAAACCATGTCTTATATGAAACATGTTGGGAAGATATCGTAAATAACATGGATCCAAACCAGTGTCTTGAAAGAATCAGCTTCCTGGCAGCTGAAGCATGTTCTAGGCATATTCCCCTAAGGAAGAAGAAGAGCAGGAGTAAACTGGAGAGAGAAAGACGCTCCCTCCCAGGAACGCTAGAATATCTGATACACCGAAGGAAGCGGTGACCAGGGAAGCGGAAACTATCGAACTTAAGTTAAAGGACTCTTACAGGAACCACGAGAGACAGGAGGAACTTTAAGTTATTAGTGAAATTTAAAGAAATTCGAAATATTTTTTTTCATATGCCATAAACAAGGCAAATGCCACATCTAGTATCGGCCCTTACTCAGAGAGGATGGGACTTACACAGATGGCAACAAGGAAATGAGTGAAATACTGAAATCCCAGTACGACTTTGTGTTTATTGAACCACTAATCAGTCCGAGGATCGACAATCCAAATGATTTCTTCATGAATGAGCCTCCAAATCCCATCAATGTATGCCAGATTTCCGACATTACCCTATCTCCGATAGACTTTGAAAAAGCCATTGACAACATGCCCATACACTCAGCCCCAGGCCCAGACTCGTGGAACTCTGTGTTCATTAAGAAATGCAAGAAACCCCTCTCGCGTGCCCTAAGTATACTATGGAGAAGGAGCTTAGACATAGGTGAAATTCCAGTCACTTAAAACAGCGGATATAACCCCACTCCATAAAGGTGGCAGCAAAGCATTAGCTAAGAACTATAGACCAATAGCTCTAACGTCCCACATAAAAATCTTTGAGAGTTAAGAAGCATGATTGCAAACCACCTGGATTCCCAAAAACCGCACAATCCAGGGCAACATGGGTTCAGGGCAGGTCGCTCCTGCCTCTCAACTACTGGATCACTATGATATGGCCTTGGGTGCACTGGAAGAAAAACAGTGCAGATGTAATGTACACAGGCTTTGCAAAAGCGTTTCACAAGTGCGATCATGGCGTAATAGCGCACAAAATACTGGCTAAAGGAATAACTGGCAAAGTGGAGAGATGTATCTTCAACTTCCTAACCAACTGAACACAAAGAGTAGTGGTCAACAGAGTTAAGTCAGAGGCTGCCATAGTGAAGAACTCTGTTCCTCAAGGCACAGTACTCTCCCCTATCCTGTTCCTCATCCTCATATCAGACATAGACAGAGATGTAATCCACAGCACCGTATCATCTTTTGCAGACGATACTAGGATCTGCACGAGGCTGTCATCTATTGAGGACACGGTTAACCTCCAAGAAGATATAAACCAAGTTTTCCAATGGGCAACGGAAAACAATGATAATCTATGAGGACAAATTCCAACTACTCCGTTACGGAAAACTGGAGGAGATAATAACTAGAACAGTATACTACAAACTCTGGCCATACAATAGAGCGGAAAAATAATGTAAGGGACCTGGGAGTAGTAATGTCTGAGGATCTCACTTTCAAGGATCACAACAGTGCCACCATCACAAGTGCGAAGAAAATGATGGGATGGATAATGAGAACGTTCAAAATCACTTGTCCTCTCTAGGCTGGAATATTGCTGTACATTAACATCTCCGTACAAAGCAGGTGAAATTGTTGATCTAGAGAGTGTAGAGAGAGCCTTTACTGCATGTATAAGTTCTGTCAAGCACCTGAACTACTGGGAACGCTTGAAAGCACTTGACTTGTTCTCGTTGGAACGCAGGAGAGAGAGAGAGATATCATAATCTATACTTGGAAAATCCTAGAAGGAATGGTCCCGAATCTGCACACACAAATCACTCCCAACGAAAGTAAAAGACTGGGCAGGCAATGTAAAATACCCCCAATTAAAAGTAGGGGCGCCATTGGTACACTAAGAGAAAACACCATAAGTGTCCAGGGTCCAAGACTGTTCAACAACCTCCCACCAAGCATAAGGGGAATTACCAATAGGCCCCTGGCTGCCTCCAAGAGGGAGCTGGACAGATACCTAAAGTCAGTGGTTCGTACGTTGGACTACGTACGGCCAGCAGTAACAGCCTTGTTGAGCAGGCCCTGATCCACCGGGAGGCCTGGCCGTGGACCGGGCCGCGGGGGCGTTGATCCCCGGAATGACCTCCAGGTAGAGTCCAGGTACTACCCTGCTATTAGAGGTACATCAGATGTGAGCTACTACACTGCTATTAGAGGTACATCAGCTGTGAGCTACTACCCTGCTATTAGAGGTACATCAGCTGTGAGCTACTACCCTGCTATTAGAGGTACATCAGCTGTGAGCTACTACCCTGCTATTAGAGGTACATCAGCTGTGAGCTACTACCCTGCTATTAGAGGTACATCAGCTGTGAGCTACTACCCTGCTATTAGAGGTACATCAGCTGTGAGCTACTACCCTGCTATTAGAGGTACATCAGCTGTGAGCTACTACCTTGCTATTAGAGGTACATCAGCTGTGAGCTACTACCCTGCTATTAGAGGTACATCAGCTGTGAGCTACTACCTTGCTATTAGAGGTACATCAGCTGTGAGCTACTACCCTGCTATAGAGGTACATCAGCTGTGAGCTACTACCTTGCTATTAGAGGTACATCAGCTGTGAGCTACTACCCTGCTATTAGAGGTACATCAGCAAAAATCATGTTACGACCCACAACACTGCTATCATTAATATATGGAATCACTTTATACCTTCGTATTGTAAACTTAATGATCTCACCTGTTTTGCTCACTTCACTGTTGGTGTATATCTTGTATATTGACGCTTGATAAAGCTACCGGGAGCGAAGCGTAATCTAAATATATTATCCAAACCTTGCAAATGTGTTCATTAACTTAAAATTATTGTTACACATGTGGATCATTTATACTCTCACATTCCCATTATATCTACTATCGAAATGTTTACTCCCATTAGGTCTACGTTTCTTAACCTTTTGGTGATTCTGGGGGTCATCGCCCCCACCACTCGATCTCAGATCAGATTTAATTACTAGCCTGATCAACCAGGCTGTTGGTGCTGTTGGTTTATAAACCACAGCCTGACTGATGAAGAACCGATTAGAAGTTCCTTCTCGATAACAGCCAAATATTTGTTAGTAATTTCCCTTATGCATAAAGGGAGAAAGTTGAATAGGCGAGAACCTCTTACACTTGTCGAGCTCTCTCTTAGTGCACTCATCGAGTCCCTGCTTTTTATCGGAGAAATCGGACACTGTCTGCCAAGTCTCTTGCTTTCACGTTAGGGAGCAATCAGGATTTTCCAGGTATAATTTCTGATCAGTAAATTTAAGTTCAACAATCAGAAAAGTCATGAGCATCCTAAATCCTCACCAGTGCTTGGAAAAGCTGAACACACAAGCATACAAGGTCTGCATAAAATATTTACTACTGAGAAAACTTGAAAATAAGTCACATATAAAGAGATAGCGTAGAAGAATGTATAGGAAAAGGAAAAAAGCCTTACCGAATTGCTTAAAAACGTGAATATTTCATTACGAAAGAAAGATAATCATAGCCGAGTGATTATTTAGGTAGAACAAAAAACTTAAGGTGTCTTACCAAACACAGGGACAAAAGGAACAAAAAGCCATCCAGGATTCTGCAAGAAACCTCAAATATTTTTATATTTATGCTGTATTCAAGTTAAGAACTATCTGCAGTATTGGACCATTAAACACAGGAGGCTCAGGCATTGACCTTGAAAAGAAAATGAATTTTATAAGACTAATAAAGATAATTTTCAGCAACCCACTAAACAAAAGCAGGATGGAGAACGAAGTTTTTTCATTCCATTTGAAGGGCAAAAGTCACATAATGATATAAGCGTTAATCCAATAAAATTATAAAAAAAAAAAATAGAAAACGTGCCCACTCTTGCAGCACCTGGACAGCATTTGTGGAACTGCTTAAGTATAAAGTGCACAGTGCCACTAGCACAAGAACTCGGTATCCTTTGAAGAAGAGCTAAAGACCTAGTTGGAATCCCAGAGGCCTTAAAGAGTGCAGACAAAAGCGTTTTCTGGGTAAGAGACACGGCAAGGAACTAGCCAAAAATTACAGCCGATAACACTAACATCGCACATATGAAAGTCTTTGAAAGAGTAATGAGATGCCACATTACAAATTTTATGGACCAGAACCAAAACTCAGCATGGATTTAAGAACATAAGAAAGAAGGAACACTGCAACAGGCCTACTGACCCATGCGGAGCTGGTCCATGCCCCCCCCCCCCGATAAGCCCAATGACCCACCCCCCCAAGATAAGCCCAGTGACCCCCCTCCCAAGATAAGCCCAATGACCCACCCAGTCTGATCACCTCCACTCAAGGATGGAGCACGGCACCAGACCCAGCAGCACAAGCTAATCAGGTCGAACTCACACCCACTCGTGTATTTATCTAACCCATTTTTAAAACTACACAACGTTTTAGCCTGAATAACTGTACTCGGGAGTTTGTTCCACTCATCCACGACTCTATTATCAAACCAGTGCTTTCCTATATCCTTCCTGAATCTGAATTTTTCCAACTTGAAACCATTGCTGCTAGTCCTGTCTTGGCTGGAAATTTTCAGCACGCTATTTACATCCCCTTTATTTATTCCTGTTTTCCATTAATACACCTCGATCATATCCCCCCTAATTCTGCGCCTTTCGAGAGAGTGCAGATTCAGGGCCCTCAGTCTAACCTCATAGGGAAGATTTCTGATACATGGGATCATCTTTGTCATCCTCCTCTGTACGTTTTCCAGAGCATTTATATCCATTCTGTAATACGGTTACCAGAATTGAGCAGCATAGTCTAAATGAGGCCTAACCAAGGATATATAGAGCTGAAGAACGACCTGAGGACTTCTATTATTTATACTTCTAAATACGAAGCCAAAAATTCTGTCCAACATTTAGAACTTTGCATTTGTCAATATTAAACTGCATCTGCCACATCTCCGACCATTGCATCAGTCTATTCAAATCATCCTGAAGTGCTCTAGTGTCCTCAATTAGAATGAACTGGACGGCCTATTTTGGTGTCATCAGCAAATTTGCTTATGTCGCTATTTATTCCCTCATCTACGTCGTTTATGTAAATTGTGAACAACAACGGGCCCAACACTGACCCCTGAGGAACACCGCTTGTGACGTGCCCCCATTCTGATTTCTCCACATTTATGCAAACTCTCTGCTGTCTATTTGTCAGCCATGCCTCTACCCAGGAAAAAAATTTCTCCTATTCCGTGTGCCTTATGTTTCCTCAATAGCCTCTGATGTGGAACTCTATCGAAAGCCTTACTGAAGTCCATATACACAATATCATATTCATTACCATGATCGACGTCCTCAGACACCTAAGTGAAAAAAGTTAGTAAATTCGTAAGACAGGAACGCCCCTTTGTAAAACCGTGTTGAGATTCATTAATCAATCTGTGCCTGTCAAGATGGCTTCGAAATCTTCGGCAATTATTAATTCCATAAATTATCCCACTATGGAGGTAAGGCTTATTGGTCTATAGTTCGAAGCCAAGGACCTGTCACCTGCCTTGTAAATAGGTATTACATTTGCCATTTTCCACTTATCAGGCACTATGCCAGTTTGTAGTGATATGTTAAAAAGATTAGCAAAATGTATGCTAAGTTCCTCTTTACATTCCTTTAACACCCTTGCAAACAGTTCATCAGGGCCTGGGGATTTGTTAGGTTTTAGTTTATTTGTCTGAGGACCATGTCACTAGTTAACGGATTTAGAGCGGAAAGATGATACTTGTCACAACTATTAAACCACTATGACAGAATTAAGGAGGCACTGGAAGAACACCAAAATGCAGATATTGTGTACACAGATTTTGCAGATACATTTAACAGATTCAATTATAGGTTAATTGCACACACAATTTGGGTGATAGGTATAATGGAGAAATTAGGCAAATGGATATTGAACTTTGACAGAACACAGAGGCGTAGTAAACATAAGAATCCAGCATACTGGAAGGATACCTGAAGCACGCTCCCAGGGGCCAGTGCTCCCGTGGTCCGGTCTCACGCTAAGCCTCGAGGATGAAGGCCTGATCAACCAGGCTCTCACTGCTTGCCACATGCAGTTTTAACGTATGATCCACAGCTCAGCTGGTCAGAAACAGATTTCACGAAATTGTCCAGATTCTTTTTGAAGACCGCCAAAGGTTTGTTGGTAATCTCCCTTATGCACGGCGGGAGGGCGTTGAAGAGTTAGGGACCTCTGACATTCATCGAATTCTCTGCTAGTGCACTCGAAACCCCCGTGCTTTTTAATGTAAGTATTTTGCACCGTCTGCCAATTTTTTTGTCACATGGAGTGATTTCGGTGTTCAAGTTTGAGGGCAGTCCCTTCAGGATTTTCCAAGTGTAAATTATGTACCTTTCTCACCCAATTTCCAAGGAATACAGTAGAAGGGAGTGCAAGCAATCCCAGTAGTTCAGATGCCCTGAAAGTTCTCTGTTTTCCAGATTAGCAATCTCGCCTGCGTTGAAGGGAGCTGTCAGTGTACAGAGTATTCCAACCTCGAGAGAACAAATAGAAAGCTCAGTACCCCAAAACACGGTCTTCATGCTTTACTGTTTATTATTCTCATAACAAGCATAAAGACACTCGCCACAGTTGCACATCATTTACGGATAATTAAAAAAATAATCATGAGAATCACCTCGGTAGAAGACAGAAAAATTGAAAGAGGATATAAATAAAAAGTTCAGTAGCAGTGGAGAATAAAATGACTTTCAGTGGTGACTAGTTCCAACTGCTTAAATATTGAAAAGATTGAAGAACTCAAAAGGAACACTATACAGAACTCAAGAGGATCACCAAAAAAAAAAAAAAAAAAAAATGGGAAAGATTTAAGAGTAATTATGCCAGGTGACATTTCTTTCAAACAAAATAAGGCAAATGTCACGACAGGGAAGAAAATGGCTGGGTGGAGGCGGAGAACCTTCCACACAAACGAGATCTACCTGGAGGGTATTCCCTGGATCAACGCCCCGGCAGCCCGGTCCACGACCAGGCCACCTGGTGGATCAGGGCCTGGTCAACCAGGCTGTTGCTGCTGGCCGCACTTAGTTCAATGTACGAACCACAGCCTGTCTGATCTGGCACCGACTTTAAGTATCTGTCAGGCTCCCTCTTGAAGGAAGCCAGGGGCCTATTGGTAATTTTCCTTATGCATGGTGGGAGGCTGTTGAACAGTCTTGGGCCCTGGACACATGGTGTTTTCTCTTAGTGTACCATTGGCTCCCCTAGTTTTCATTGGGGGTATTTTCCACCACCTGCCCAGTCTTTTACTTTCGTACGGAGTGATTCTGTGTGCAGATTCGGGACCACTCCTTCTAGGGTTTTACAAGTGTAGATTATGATATCTCTCGCCTGCGTTCCAACGAGTAAAATTGAGGTGCTTCCAAGCATGCCCAGTAGTTAAGGTGTTTGATAGACCTTACATGTGCAGTAAAGGTTCTCTGTACACTCTGTAGATCTGCAATTTCACCTGCTTTGAACGGAGATGTTAATGTACAGCAATATTCCAGCCTAGAGAAAAGTGATTTGAAAAGGATCATCATTGGCTTGGCATCTCTTGTTCCAAACGTTCTCATTATCCATCTTATCATTTTCTTTGCAGTTGTGTTCGTGGCACTGTTGTGATCCTTGAAAGTGAGATCCTCAGACATTACCACTCCCAGGTCCCTCACATTATTTTTCCGTTCTATTGTATGGCCAGAGTTTGTACTATACTTAGCTCTCGTTATTATCTTCTCCAGTTTTCCATAACGGAGTAGTTGGAATTTGTCTTCATTGAACATCATAATGTTTTCCATTGCCCACTGGAAAACTTTGTTTATATCTTGGATTTTAACCGTGTCCTCAGTAGATGACAGTCTCATGGAGATCCTAGTATCGTCTGCAAAGGATGACACGGTGCTGTGGATTACATCTCTGTCTGATACGAGGATGAGGAATAGGATGGGGCGAGTACTGTGCCTTGTGGAACAGAGCTTTTTACTTTTGCAGCTTCTGATTTAACTCTGTTGACCACTATTTGTGTTTGGTTACAAAGTTAAAGATACATCTCCCCATTTTACCAGTTATTCCTTTTGTGCGCTATTACGCCATGATCACACTTGTCAAAGGCTTTTGCAAAGTCTGAATATATTACATGTGCATTCTGTTTTTCTTCAGTGCATCCAAGACTGTATCCTAGTGATCCAGTAGTTGCAAGAGGCAGGATCGACCTGCTCTGAACCCATGTTGGCCTGGATTCTGCAGTTTTTTGGGAATCCAAGTGGTTTGCAATCATGATTATTAGCAATCTTTCGAAGATTTTTATAATGTGGGACGTTAGAGCTATTGGGCTATAGTTCGTAGATGATGCTTTGTTGCACACCTTTATGAGTGGGGCTATATCCGTTGTTTTTAGTGACTGGAATTTCACGTATGTCTGAGCTTCTCCATAGTATACTTAGGGCACGCAAAAGAGGGTTTCTTGTAGTTTTTTATGAACACAGAGTTCCACGAGTCGGGGTCTGGGGCTGAGTGCATGGTCATGTTGTCAGTGGCTTTCTCAAAGTCTATTGGAGTTAGGGTAATGTCGGATATATGGCATGCATTGATGGAGTTTTGAGGCTCATGAAAAAAATCATTTGGATTGTCAATCTTTGGACTGATTAGTGGGTCGCTAAACAGTCGTATTGGGATTTTGGTATGTCACTCATTTCTTTGTTGTCATGTGTAAGTCCCGTCCTGTCTGAGTAAGGGCCCGATACTAGATGTGATATTTGCCTTGTTTTTGGCATATGAAAAGAAATAATTTGAATTTCTTTAAATTTCACTAATCACTTTTAGCGCCCCCTTGTCTCATGTGTCCTGTAAGGGTCCTTTGACTTAAGTTCGATACTTGCCACTTCCCTGGTCAGCGCTTCCTTCCGTGTATCAAATAATCTAGCGTTCTTGAGGAGCTCAGTGATTCTTCGTCGTCTTCTGTAGAGGGGGCGTCTTACTCCAGTTTACTTCGCTTCTTTATGCCTCGAACATACTTCAGCTGCTAGGAAATTGATCCTTTCAAGGCACTGGTTTGGATCCATGTTATTTAAGATATCTTCCCAACATGTTTCATTTAAGACATGGTTTACCTGGTCCCAGTTGATGTTCTTGTTGATGTTGTATTTGGTGAAGACACCTTCACAGGTACATGCATTTGGCTGATCAGGACCCCTGTGCATGCAAGTCTGAACTTCAATTAGATTATGATCGGAATTAGTTGTTTTTGATATTATGTCTCTTACCAGGTCCTCATTATTTGTGAAGATAAGGTTAAGTGTGTTTTCCAGTCTTGTTGGCTCCATTATCTGCTGACTTGGGGTATGTTTATAGCAGAGATGTAGCTCGTGTGTGTGTGTGTGTGTGTGTGTGTGTGTGTGTGTGTGTGTGTGTGTGTGTGTGTGTGTGTGTGTGTGACCTTTCATCTGCGCTGCTTCCAGGGGATTTTTTCTGCTATAACATTATTTGCTACAGTCTTCCATTTTGTATGTCTTAGGTTGAAATCACCAAGCATTAAGATGTTTAGGGATGGAGCTGGAAGGCTTTCCAGACAGTAATTAGTTTTCAGTGCCATTCCTTGAACTGTTGCGAGGTTGCATCTGGTGGCTTATATTCAGCCACGATGACTAAGTTTTGTTTCTCGATCTTTATTGTTAGAGCTTCAACTACATCATTTGTGGTGTTCAGCATCTGTGCAAATGAGCGACTCTGACATACAGGCCAACCTCCTCTTGTTGCCTGTTCTTTCTGTCACATCTGAAAAGGTTGTACCCATTTATCCATATTTCGTTGCAGAGTGATCTTTTGTGTGGATCTCTGTGAAGGCTTCAAGCATTGCATTTGACTCTTCTAGAAGTCCACTGATAAAAGGTATTTTGTTTTTGGTGCATGGCTTAAGTGCCAAGGGGGGGCCACTGGCTGTGCCTCCAATCCAACAAGGCTCCAAGGTCTACCTGGAGTGTATTTCGGAGATCACCATCCCCGCGGCCCGGTCCACAACCAGGCCTCCTGGTGGATCAGGGCCTGATCAGCCAGGCTGTTACTGCGGGCCGCACGTAGTCCAACATACGAACCCCAGCCCGGCTGATCCTGTACTGACTTTAATTATCTGTCTGGCTCCCTCTTGAAGGCAGCCGGGGGCCTATTGGTAATTCCCCTTATGCTTGGTGGGAGGCTGTTGAACAGTTTTGGGCCCCGGACACCTATGGTGTTTTCTCATAGTGTATCAATGGCGCCTCTACTTTTCATTGGGGTGGTGGTCTGTTTTTGTTATTTCCTTCCATTTTCTTTTTTCGTTTCCTGCCACTAAAAATTCACTTGGAGTGGTGGTGTCATAACTACTATTGTTTGTCTTGTGAGGTCTGTACCTCCTGGTCCCTTTTAGATGGTATGCAAGGCAGTTGGCGTTGTAGCACTGTTTTTGGAGGACCGACAAGTGGCACATTCTGGGTGAAAGAAATTACATGAGGGAGAACGACTCACTCATTTAGACAGGTCACAACATATTTTTTAGGATGCTCAGAGTTGCATGTCCCATAGAATTTGCCCAATTTCGATTTTGGTTGGGTAAAATTTTTGGTAGGTGTGTTCTCCCTACGAAAGTAAAAGACTGGGCAGGCGATGCAAAATGCCCCCAATAAAAAGTAGGGGCGCCATTGGTACACTAAGGGAAAACACCATAAGTGTCCGGGGCCCAAAACTGTTCAACAGCCTCCCATCAAGCATTAGGGGAATTGCCAATAAACCCCTGGCTGCCTTCAAGAGAGAGCTGGAGAGATACCTAAAGTCAGTGCCGGATCAGCCGGGCTGGCTCGTACGTTGGACTGCGTGCGGCCATCAGTAACAGCCTAGTTGATCAGGCCCTGATCCATCGGGAGGCCTGGTCATGGACCGGGCCGCGGGGGCGTTGATCCCCGGAATAACCTCCAGGTAACCTCCCCAGAAGAAGACTCTTCCACTACTTCTGTAATGTGGACTATGGCCTTGTGGAATGATGGCATATTTAAGGTTTTAGTGGTGACTGTGGTAGAGTCCCTAGCAGTCTGGACTGACACTAAGGCTGGGGACTGAGTCAGCACTGGGACTGGGGGCTGAGCCTGGGCCAGCACCAGCGCTGATGGATCTGGGTTAGCACTATGTGCAGGGGTTGGGTTAACTGACGTTTTTGTTTCCTGTTTTTTTTTTCCGAATCGTCTGTTGTGGTATGGGCATTCTGCATTTTTTGGTTAACTCCTATCTCTTCCTCTCATGTTTTATATATCTTTGGTAGACTGGCCAAGATAGTGCTAATGTTGACACTATTGAAATAACTTGGCTCTCTCGTTTAAAGTATTGTTCAATGTTGACAGCTTCATTCAGGGCAGTTGAGGTATGATAAGGCTCTCGAAGTAGGAGCGACCGGTGATGAGGTTGGTCTGGGAGCTGAAACTTGACCCATACAACCATATATAGGCGAGTACGTACGTACACACACACACACACACACACACACACACACACACACACACACACACACACACACACACACACACACACACACACACACACACACACACACACACACACACACACACAATTATACTGACTGATAATAGATAATAATGAGAATATATAACATTTTCGAAGTATACCAAATGGTAATCCAGGTGTAGACAAGATGAATTTTGGTGTAGACGAAATCGGAGTAAACTGGCTGGTGATAAACCGTAGTTGGCAAGGCGATGGGCAAGGCAGTAACTGCAGGAGAACAAACAATAGGTGATGGCAGGCGTCGCTAAATGGGTGATTAGCCAACAGCTGACCCTTATTGATCCCCCCTCCCTCCTGTGTGACTCAGGTTCCTTCCCCCCCTCCCCCTTCCCAACCAGGCACCCCCCAAATTGTGTGTATCTACCCTCCACCACGCCCTCTCCTACCCATCATCCAATTAGTTTCCTCTGCTCCCCGAGTTTCCTTCTATCCATTCTTCCACTTTTCGTTCTACTTATCTCTTTCCATATTTCCCTCTACCTCCTTTCTTCCCATCTTACTCTTCATATCTTTCCTCCCCGTTTCGTTTTCTTTTTCCTTCCCGCCCGATCTCTCGTTTTTTTTATTGATATTTGTCCTCCATTTCATCCTTCATCTCTTTCATTTAAGTGTTTGGGAGTGTAACGGTAGCAAACAGTATTACATACTGGGAGAACATTGCAGTAGGTTTACTGGGCAGGTCTTACTGTCATCCCTCCACTAGCATTCATTTTGTGTGTTCATCTAATCTATTTTTAAAGCTACACAAAACGCTCCGCCCGAGACCCAGACTCGTGGAAATCCATATTCACCAAGAATTGCAACAAACCCCTCTCATGTGAAGCTAGTATATTATGGAGATGGAATCTTCAAGTAGGAGTTATTGTTCAGTTATTAAAAACAATGGAATTAGCCCCTTCTCTACAAAGGTGGTAGAATTGACGTCCCACGATAAAATGTTTGAGAGAGTTTAAGACGGAACATTGCTGATGACGTGGATTCATCACAGTTGCACAACCCATGGCAAAATAGGAAGTTAATGCCTCTCTCAGCTATTGAATCATTATGACATAGTTATCCGGTAGTTGTAACAGGCATGATCTTTCTCAAAATCCGTGCTGATTAAGTTATATAAGTCATATTTTGCCCCCCAAAATTGTAACTTGGTGTTTCACCTCTGAAAGTTTTTTTTTTTTATCTGTGATAGTGCCACTGGTCTATAACTTTTTGACAGGGCTTTATTACCTCATTTGTGCAGAACTCCTCTGTCTGCACTTTTGAGGACCTCTGGGATTTCACTTAGATCTAAACTCTACCTCTAAAATGTGCCAAGTGTTCGCGATAGGTAGTAAATAGAAGTCCATGAGTCTGGTCCTGGTGCTGTGTGGGTGGGCATGTTCTCTATTTCCTTCTCGAGTTTTACAGAACTTGTTCTTATATCAGATACATGATTTGGCGAGTGGACAGTTACGTAATGAAAATAGCTTTCTGGATCTTATACTCTCTAAGAGTTGTTTAGTCGGTCATTGAATATCGATTCACATTAATCTTTCAAGATTTCTGTATTTTTTAGTGTAACTTGAATACTTGTTTTTGGGAACTTTGCCCTTGATATACCCTTGAGTTTCGATAGTTTTTCAACTTCCAAAGCTCGACATTGGACAAGGCTCATTTCGTGCTTGCCTGGTGAACCATTCTGTTGCTGCTGGCAGACTGCAGGCCCATATATCCATCACAGTCTGTTGATCTGGCACCTGGTGAAGATACTTGTCCCTTGAAGACTTCTACACTTGTCCCAGCAGTGTTTCTGATATCTTCTGGTAAGATGTTAATAGTTTGGTCCCACAGATGTTCATACAATGTGCTATTATTGTGCTCACAGCGTCCCTGCTTTTCACGGAGTTTATTATGAACTTCCTCCCATATATCTCACTCCATTATTTTGTTATGGCAGTGGGCAGATTTGGTACTAGACCCTCAAGTACTTTCCAGGTATTCATTATCTTGTATCTCTCCACCATCCAGGGAGTGCATATTTAGGCCTTAAAGGCAATCTCAGTAATTCAGATGCTTTATTGGCTCTGCGAACTGTAAATGATCTCTGTTTCTACTCCAGCTCTGATATCTCTCCTGCCTTGAATGGGGCCATCAACACTAAACGATAGAGCATAAGCGATTTGAAAAGTCACGATTGGCACTAGTTTCCCTTGTCTTCTAAGTTCTCATTATCCACCCCGTCATATTCCTAGCTGTCGGGATATTTGCCTTTTTGTATTTCTTGAAAGAAAGGTCGGCCAACATAATTACTCCCAGGTCTTTCACGTGTTTTATTTTTCGTTCTATTTGATGATCCTCTTGAGTTTGTATACAGTGACTCTTTTGAGTTCTACATTCTTTCTACATTTAGGCAGCTGGAATGTCATGTTCTCCACTTGTCACCGAGAAACCCTGTTTTTCAGTGCAGTTTTTCAGTGTCTTCTACCGAGGTAACTTTCATGTTTATTTTGGTGTTATCTGCAAATAATACAAAACTGTGACAGTTTTTTTTTTAATATGTCTGCTGTGAGGATAAGAGACAGGAGAGGTGCCATGAGTGCCTTGGGGTACTGATTTTTTTATACTTCGATTTACTAGATTTTGCTCTGTTTGCTTCTACACTTTGTGTTCTCTGTGTTAGAAACTTGAAAATCCATCTGCCTACCTTCCCTGTGGCCCTCATTTTGTATGTAATGACCCCATGATCGCATTTGCAAAACGCCTTTGAAAAATTGTATACGTATATCACATTCTAAACGATGCTGGTTTAGGTTATGCATATTGTTCTGTTCCATAAGCTCGTTATTTGCCATCTCACCACTTTCAAAAACTTTTATGATGTTGTATGGTAGGTAGTACTACTGGTCGGTAATTATTGACCAACGCTGTACTACCTCACGTAAAGGAGCTATGACTGCTCTCTTTTTAAGGATGATAGGAAGCTGTGACTATTGTTTTAATCTGTCTTTTGTGAGGATGACAAGCAGTAGAGGTACTAGGACGGTGCCATGGGGTACTAAACTTTTTAATTTGTTAAGCCTGTTTGCCACCAGCAGGTATTCTGTTATACATTTTTATTTCCCTGTATTTCGTAACACACTTGTTAACCTCATTTTATAGGTTATCACTCCATATTCACAGTGCTTCAGATTCCTTTACAAAATCCGTGTAAACCGCATCTGCGTTTTGGTTTTCTTCCAAAGCCTCGATGATTTTGTCACAAGGATATATTAGTTGTAACACGCAGCATGATCTTCCTGTTCTAAATCCACGATTTAGGTTCTGTGAGTGATGCTTTTCCATAAAAAAAAAAATAGTAAGTTGGCGTCTCAACAAGTCAAAAATATTTGTGTATGCTGATAGTGCTATTGGTGTTTTTTTTTTTTCCATAGCTCTGCAGTCTCCTTAATAAAGATTGACTGCGCCTTCACTTTTTTAAGGCCTTTGGGATTTTGCTTGAATATAAGCTCCTCCTTCAGAGAACACTGAGTGCTCGTATTAATGGTACTCTAATTTCTTTACAAGTACCAAATTTCACGAATTAGGCCCAGGTGCCGCATGCATTAGCATGCTTATTTCTGTTTTTTGAAGTTTGAAGGATTTGTGCTAATGTGACATAATTTGTATGAGTAGGATGGACAGAGTAAAGAAAATATGTGGGTCCTCAATTCTCATGTTGTCTATTGGAATGCTGAACACTGATTTATATGTTCTTTCAGAATTTCGCTTATATTTTTATCACCTGTGTATGAATCTCCTGTAAGGAGAGGGTCATTACTGTAAGATTTTTTTTTGACTTGGATCTTGCATATGGCAAACAGTATTCAGGATTTTTCTTAATTTCCTGACTGGCGTTTTCTTTCTCTTTCGTTTCTTTTATTTAATACAAGTGTTTTGGTGTATACTGTCTGTCGGTAATTTTTAGTGTCTTTGGAGCAGTTCATCAACCTGTTGTTTTCTTCTGTGTAAGTCTCCTACGTTCTCTTGTATGTTAGGGTTCCCTGTAAGCTCTCAGCAGGATTTGTTTTAATCTGACCTTGTATGCTTCTTCATTCAGCTTTCCCATGGCATATTTGTTTATTTCATTCCAATTAATTTTTGGGGCGTTTAAAGGTAGTTTACTAAGCATCTCCTCCCAATTGCCATGACTTAGATCATCCACATTAGAAATTATGCTTGTTTGTACATAAATGAGGTTGTGATCAGAGTTATTGTACTAGAGATTGTTATGTCTCGGATTAGTTTTTCATTTTTTTTCTGTTGGTTTGCTAGTGGTTTGTATACAAGGTTAAGTACCAGTTTTTTAAAAGTCTTCACAACTATTCCAAGCACTTCTCCCTATCCATCCTTGCAACTTTTATTTTACACTGTCACCTCGTCCTAAGCTCCTATGTGCGGGTTATTTGTGTAAGATAGTATATTTGGGTTGCATTGAATACTGTTTTTGTTGGTTGATTTAGTAGTGACGGTTAGACTGGCTCTTGTGCTGGGGTGCATGTTGTAAATACTCTTGGTATGTGCCTTATTTTATGTTGGTGTAAGTACTTTTGTTCCATCCAGTGTTTAACTGGACCTAACTTAAACATTTTAAACACCCTTTTCTCTCTTCCTCTTTTCCCCTCTTCCTCTTTTACCTCTTTCTCTTTTCCCTCTTTCTCTTTCCCCTCTTTCTCTTTCCCCTCTTTCTCTTTCCCCTCTTTCTCTTTCCCTTTTCTTTCTGTTTTCCCGCTCAATTTCTGGTCTGACCCCTGTAGGAATATAGCGATCACGATGTGCTGGCGAAGAAGACTGTCGAGACGACTGAGGTCGTAGTTTTAAAATTTTTACAAGTATCATTTTGATTTGAAATTTCTGTATAATAATGTGAATTAATATGTTATGTTTTTGCAGGTACGTGAGTGAGGCTGACGTGGGGTGTGTTGCCTCTTGTATTGGTGGTGAGTACATTAGAGGGAGGGAGGGGGCGAGGCTTGCTGCTTCTGCTGCTGAGACAAACCTGAACCATGCGCCAGGTGTTGTGCCGGTTGCTGTTTAGGTGTTGTGCACCCTACTGTAGGGCACTTACCGCCGTTTAGGTGTTTTACAGGTGTTGTACAGCTGCTGTTCAAGTGCTCAGGTGTTGTAGTTTAGAATACAATGAACACCTGCCGTATGTCAGCTTATATTCAGCAACAGATAATAGTGTTCAACGGTGACCAACTCTAGCTGCTTCGATACTGAGAGAACGAATAACACTCAAGTATAAGATACAAAACAGCCAGTTGAAATATATTAAAATATCAGTGTCGGACGACTGAACCTTTAGAGAGCACAACAAAGCAGTGAATATAGCCAAGATCAGGAAAACGGTTTGGATGATTCTGAGAATTTTCAAAGCATTAAAGGCACTACCGGTGATCATAGTTTTTAAAGACCTTGTGTTCTCTCGTATAGAATACTGTTCTCTTCTTGCCTCTCCATTCAAAGACCTTGTGTTCTCTCTTTTAGACTACTGTTATATGCTTGCCTCTTCTTTCAGAGAACTTGTGTTCTCGTGTGTAGAATATTGTTCTCTACTCACCACTCTCTTTAAAGTAGTTATGTTCTTCCTCTTAAAATATTGTTCTCTGTTGCATTTCTCTTGCAAAACACTTTTTTTTTTTTTTTAGAATAGTCGTCACTGCTTAGATCTCGTTTTCAAAGCAGGTGAGATATCTGACTGAGAAAATATATACGAGATAATTTACTAATCGTAAATAGACTGTAACTCAATTAATTTTTTAAACTATTATTACTGCCACAAAGGCTCCTGTGCTGTCTACAATTGACAAAAAGAGAGAGATTTTCTGTGTGAAAAATCTGTAATATGGTATTCAGTTTGCTCACATAAATAACAAAAGTTGCTGGAATGAAAGATACTGCTGAAAATCAGGTGTGTCATGAACACAGTTGGAGATCACTGTGTCAACATCCGGGGTACACGACTCTAACTTTTACCACCAAATAAAAGAAACATAACCGATACAGATGTAAGAAAATCTTAAGGAAACCAGACCAGTTGTTGCAGGTGGTATCTAACCAGTCAGATTGTGATGGCTATGCAAATGTATGGGTTACAAGGAATAATACACCATAACTTTAACAGATGGTCAAGTAGAAAAACGCTGGAAACGAGTCACAGGTATGTAATCGAGCCATCATTTTCCTGACCATGACTACACTAATATTTCTTTTCATATTTTTACCCCATTTATAGATAATTTATATTACACCCCTTCAAAAGGGAGGCAAAAAACTGTTTTTTAATTTACCTGTCTACCTGGAGGGTGTTTCTGGGGTCGACGCCCCCGCGGCCTATTCCGTGACCAGGCTTCGCGAAGGATCAGGGCCGGATCAACCAGGCTGTTACTGCTGGCTGCACTCAATCCAACATACGAACCAGTCGGGCTTGTCAGGTACTGACTTTAGGTATCTGTCCAGCTCCCTCTTGAAGAGAGCCTGGGATCTATTGGTAATCCCCCTTATGTATGCTAGGAGACAGTTGAACAGTTTTGGGCCCCTGGCACTTTATTGTGTTATCTCATATTGTACTCACGGCGCCCTTGCTTTTCATTGAGGGGGATGTTACACCGCTTGCCGAGCCTTATGCTTTCATAGGGAGTGATTTATGTAAGCAGATTTGGGAGTAAACCCTCTAGGATTTATGATGAAGTCAAGGGACTTCAAACGATCCCAGTAGTCAAGGTGCTTGACTGTACTCATACAAAGCGTTTGTTTCACAAAATATGGACCTTGTGGGCAGTGTTACCTTAAGGTACATATGACTGTAATGTCTATCAGTGTGATAATACCTAAGAAATTTATGGCTGTGAGGATTGTCTTGTGAAAATAACTTTAGATAATATAGAGAAAAAGTTCTTAGAGCGAAAAGTTGTGCCACTACAAGCTTGTGCTGCTAAGTGTGTTTTTGTCTTCAGTTTGTTGCGTAAGAGAGAAGTTGCTGTTTATAGTTAGAGATTTAAGTAGTTTGATCACATTCTAATATATATATATATATATATATATATATATATATATATATATATATATATATATATATATATATATATATATATATATATATATAATATAGTGCGGTAGTGCATATAAATCAAGTTGTACACATAGTTTCCATTATGCATGCTACGGTTTATTTTTATATTCCCACACGCATTTATACCCAAGTTTCATTTTAGAAAAAAAAAAACAACAGTTCTTTCTTTGTTAAATCATAGTTCTCTCCGTATTTCGTGTTAACGGGATAAGATTCATTATCATAGTTATTTGTTGGCATAGTTTGCACAATGTTTGAGGCCATCCCAGTGTTTTATCAATCCATCTCTGTTGTGAGAGTATCCTTTGTTTAGGTTGTTTTATAGAGAGTGCAAGTTGCACGTGCATCTTGTTCACTTCCTGCAGAACCATCATCCAGTAAGGTACTAACAGCCTGTCATTTATGTGTGAAATAAGTCTGCTAAATGTTTTGTTCTCGGGTAGGATTGCTGGTCTTAGTTATTTCTCTTAACTTCAAGTGACAGGTAAGTCTTACAAATTCCCATTTGCATTCAGTATTCACCTAGTTTTATTTTCCTGTTTGTTTCTTAATAATTGCTGTTCCTATAATATTTTCTTTACTAAATATGTGGCCTGGTCTGAGACTGGGTCGCGGTGTTGATGATCCCTGGAACTTAACAAATGACATTAACAGGTCGTGTTGTTTAAGAGTATGCAAGATATCTTTATATTGTGTCCTTTACTGACTACACAAATATTTGCAGATGTTATATGTTTGTTAATTATTGTCGTTGGTGATAATTTGAGCCCCTCTAGAGCGCTGATGATGTTCCTGGCTTCAATTATTTCTCTGTATAAATAAACATGCCTCAGCTCTGTGGCTGGAACAATTTGCAACATGCAAATTGGAGAGGAAGTTTTAGAAGAGATTTCATTCGGTCTTTGGTCATTATCACGTATGTATAATGTTTCCTCTTGAAGTTATAGGTGAGCTGTGAAAACTGCCTTATACTTGTTGTGTATTACTTATAACGATGCTAATATTTACAGTGTGTTGTCGGTGGTCAGTCATGTAAACGTAATCGGACTTTAATGTTACATTTGAAATACCTTTGCAGAGTTTTCGAGAGTTTTCCTACTCCCAGAGCCCGATCCTAGGTCAGGATTGTCTGATGCTTGTCTAGTCAACCAGACTGTTGCTGCTGGCGACCCGTTGACCCATATATCCATCACTGCCTAATTGATCTGCACTTGGAAATTGTCAATTTTCCTCTTGAAGACTTCCACACTTGTTCCAACAGTTTTTCTTGTATCTTCTGGTAAGATGTTAACAGATGTTGATACAGTGTTTTCTTATTGTGTTGACGGTGTCCCTGCTTATCAGTGGGTTTATTTTATATTTTCTCCCATGTCTCTCGCTCCAGTATGTTATGACTATATACAGATTTAGGCCTTCAAGGTACTTTCCAGGTATATATTATCATATATCTCTCTCCTCCACTCCAGTGAGTACATTTTTTAGGACTCTGAGGCGCTGTCAGTAATTTAAATGCTTTATTAGCTCTATCTGTTCCAGCCCTGATATCTCCCTCACACGCGATTTGAAGATGGTTACCGTTGGCACTGTTTTCTTTATTTTCATTATCCACCCCATCATTTTCCGAGGTGTCGTGACGTTTGTCTTACTGTGCTCTTTGAAAGAAAAGTCAACAGACATGATTAGTCCTAGATCCTTGAAATGTTCCTTTCCTTATATTTGATGATTCTATTACATTGTGCATTCAGTGTCCCTTTTGAGTTTTTCATTGAATGTTATATTCTCCACTGCTCACTGGGAGACTATAATATTTCTGTGTTTCCTTCTAAACATAATTGGTTGGTGGTGCTCTCAAGGGGGGCAGGGCTAAATTTTTTTTTTCTAATTACTCATTTTCAACGAAATTTTTTACTGTGATTTAAACAACATTTGAGACATGCACACCGTGTTTGTAGTGACTTTTGCATATAAAGATAGAGAAAAAAAATAATAATGCCCTATTTTGTAGGGTATAATACAAAAATAATTGGTAAGAGGTACAATGTTCTAGTTGACATCAAATGAAAGATAATGGTCCAAACAGGAACATAAGCTTTCGAACGAGATATCAATAGGTTGTATAATAAAAAATGTTGAATTTTTTTTTTAAGGATTTTTTGGGGAAAAAATCTATAACACAAAAGCAATAAAGTATATTGCAAATGTCTCGTTTTCCTGGTCTAAAACAATGCTTGCCCGATAATATGTGAGAGAATCATGGCATTCTGTCAAATAGTTTTCGCAATATGATTTTTGTGTATTATTCCTGAGAAAAAAAAATTCCGTTTTCTGTAAAACTGTAGAGTTACTGCAGACTTGGGTGCACCATACACCTCCACTCTTGATGGCAGCCCACAGCTGACAGATCAGCTCTCATTCTGACCACTAATATGGAGTCGAAAGACAAAATGCCATGTAGTGTATTTGGTAAGAAACATAAAAATAGTAATTTTTGGAGTAAAAAGAAAAAAAAAAAAGAATTGGCATCATGTCCTCTTGATAGCAAGAACAAAAAAAAAATTTTTTTGGAAAAAGATACTTAGAAATATGATAAAAACAAGCTGATTACATCGACATGTTGCTAGAATTACACACCATTTTTTGGCAGGAAAACTTTTTTTTTTTTTTTTTTTTTTTTAAAAATTTTTCATTATTTACCCTAAGCTCCCCTCCTCTCTCCCTCCCCAAGTCGCCTTCACATTAATATTGCTATATCTTATGCATATTAGTTTCGTTCAGCGACTAGGTCAAACTGTGTTTGTTTTCTGCTCTTTTTTAGCATTCCTAGTTCTCTCCTCATAGACGTATTTGCAATTTGCATACGTTGTTTTCCCCTGATTAATATACGAGTAATAAAGAGACTCAGGAACACAGAAGAACTTTTATTAATAGAGGTACTTAACGTTTTATTTATACGTAGTAAAATTTACTAAGTTTACTTGAAAAAGTTCCCGCCGTTTTAACGAAACATTGTGTAACTAATAATAAAAGTTTTGTTTTCTTGAGTGTCCAGTAGCTCGGTTGCTAGTGCACTCAGCTCACACACTGAAGTCCCTAGTTAGATCCCAAGTACGGGTGGAAACTTTAGGACGTGTTTCCTTAAGACACCTGTTGTCGCTGTTCACCACTCAGTAATATAGGTACCTGAGTGTTAATCAACTGGTGTGGGTCTCATCCTGATGACAAAATTGACCTAATTTGCCCGAAATGCTCTGCATAACAAAGGGCTTGAATTTATGTTCAGGGACCATACCAGGTAGTACATCACCAGTGGTACTAACGAAGCACAAAGCAAGACAAAACATCCCAAATGGTAATTCCTGCTTCATGTTTGCAAACATTCAGGGTTTGATATTAAATAAAAACAACAAAGTTAGTTATGTAAGTGGGCTTCTATCAGAAGCGAATGCCATGTTTCGAGCATTTACAGAAACGAATACAAGGGATGTTTTGGACGGAGAGATAAAGATAGAAAACTATAACATGTATAGATGTGATAAAATCAATAGGTCATAGGGAGGACTAGGAATCTATGTAAAGGATACTTTCTGTTGCACACAAGTGCTGAACTCTACGAATGATATAGTAGAAATTCTAGGCATTAAAGTTGAAAATAAGAATTTGGTAATTATCCTAGTATATAAACCACCATCAGCAACTGCTGAGGAATTCACAGAGCAGCTAAGGAAGATAGATAGTTATATGGATAGGCTAGAAAATCCCACACCAAATATTTTACTCCTTGGAGAGTTTAATCTCCTTCATGTAAAACGGTAGATGGCGCAACACACTATCTCCAGGAAGCAGGAAGCACCCTGCCCGAACAGGCATATACCAAGGAACTAATGAGGCTTTGTGAAAAGTACTCATTAAACCAACAGGTAACTGATCCCACTTGAAATGAAAATACCCTGGATTTGACATTTACAAACAGCGAGAAACTAATCAGAGACATAAGTTACAAAAACAATATACTCTCATCACATCATAAAAGTTCAAACGAGTACTAACTCAGGGTTAGGGAACTGAATCACTAATGTTAGAGACGGGATGTTCAGTAAGTTTAATTTTAACAACCATAAAATTGACTGGGAAGAAATAAACCAAGATATATCAAACATATCCTACCATTGAGGAAACTCAGAAGATCAGATATAGAGAGACAGCGTAGGAGATAGTACAGAAGAAAACGGGTTACTGAATTGCTTAAAAACAGATACGTTTCAGCAGAGGAATGATAGGCTTGGACAAGAGATCATTGAACTAAGCAAAAACTTAGGATGTCATACCTAACAGAAGAAGTAGAAAGGGAACAAAGGGCCATACAGGATATTGCAAGAAATCCAGAATATTTCTATTCCTATGCAAAATCCAAGCTAAGAACTGCCTGAAGAATTGTACCATTATTGAGAGGAGATTAGCATACTGATGAACAGGAAATGAGTGAAATCCTAAAAGAACAGTACTAATCGGTGTTCAGTAACCCACTAAATGACAGCAAGGTAGAAAATGCAGAAATATTTTTCACTCCAGCAGAGGGCCGCCCAGACCAACTAACTGACATTAGTACAAATTCCATAGATTTCGAAGAAGAAATGGATAACATCCCTACTCACTCAGCACCTGGACCAGATTCATGGAATGCTCTATGAAGAAGTCCAAAGTACCACTAGCACGAGCCCTCAGTATTCTTTGGAGAAAGAGCTTAGATCTATGTGAAATACCGGAGGCCTTAAAGAGTGCAGATGTAGCTCCTTTGCATAAGGGAGGCAGTAGAGCACTAGCTAAAAATTACAGACCAGTAGCGCTAACGTCTCGCATAAAAACCTTCGAAAGAGTGATGGGACGGCAGATAACAAATTTCATGGACCAACACAACCAGCATAACCCGAACCAGCATGGTTTTAGAGCAGGACGATAGTGCCTGTCACAACTGCTGAACCATTATGACAGTATTACGGAGGCATTGGAAGATGACCAAAACGCAGATGTGATTTACACAGATTTTGAAAAAGCGTTTGACAAATGGGATCATGGAGTGATAGCGCACAAAATGAGGGCCATGGGCATTACGGGGAAGGTAGGCAGATGTATTTTCGGGTTCCTAACACACACACAACAAAAAGTAGTGAACAGGGCAAGATCCAGCATCAGCGAGGTCAAAAGCTGTCCTGGCACCTCTACTGTTTCTCATCCTCATCCTAGACACAAACAAAAACACTCGGCACACTTATGTAACATCATTTGCAGATGACACTAAAATAAGCATGAAAGTCACTACTGTAGAGGACACGGAAAGAGTGCAGGAAGACATAAACAGGGTTTTCCAGTGGGCAGTGGAGGACAACATGACGTTCAGTGGTGATAAGTTCCAGCTGCTTAGGTATGGAAAGAATGAAGAACTCAAAAGGAACACTATGCAAAACTCAAGAGGGTAATCAAATAGAACGAAAGGAACACGTAAAAGACATGGGAATAATTATGTCAGCTGACCTTTCTTTTAAAGACCATAACAAGACAAAGATCACGACAGTCAGGAATTTGACGGGGTGCGTATTGAGAACTTTCAAAACGAGGGAAATAATGCCGATGGTGACACTCTTCAATTTACTAGTGCTCCCTCACTTAGAATATTGCTCAGTGCTGACGGCCCCGTTCAAAGCAGGAGAAATATCAGGGCTGGAACAAATACAGAGATCGTTTACGGCTCACATTGAGCCAGTAAAGCACTTAAACTACTGGGACCGCCTTCAAGTCTTGAACATGTACTTATTGGATCGGAGGAGAGAGAGATACATGATAATATATACCTGGAAGGTACTCGAGGGCTTGGTCCCAAATCTCCACACTGCCATAACAACATACTGGAGTGAGAGATATGGGAGGAAGTGTAAAATAAACCCAGTGAGGAGCAGGGGTGCGGTGGGGACAATAAGGGAACATTGTATCAACATCCGGGGTTCCAGACTATTCAACATCTTACCAGAAGATATCAGAAACACGGCTGGAACAAGTAGCAGCCTTCAAGAGGAAACTGGATAAGTATCTTCACCAGGTGCCAAATCAACCAGGATTTGATGGATATGTGGGGAAGCGGGCCACCATCAGAATCTGCATGGTTGACCAGGCAGATGAGCCTGCCACATGGCCGGGCTCAGAGTAGACAAATTCTCGAAACTCTTCAAAGGTGTCATTGATGTCAGCTAGGCCTGTATACCTTGTACATGTACTTGTAGAAATTATTATTATTATTATTATTATTATTATTATTATTATTATTATTATTATTATTATTATTATTATTATTATTATTATTGTCGGCTGTTGTCACAGTTTACATGGCCAGTGAACAACTTTGCTAATATAATTTCTCAATCTCCACGCCACGCTTGCACTGACTGTGTTGATGGTACTCACCCCTGGAGTCGTCCGGAGTGAAAGTAACTTTTGCAGGAGCTTGCAAAATATGAAGAATATTTAACCCGCATACTGATCACAATTTGTTGTTCAATTGTGTAATTGTTTGCATCACTCTTGGGTACATTCACTTGTTCAGAAAGAGAGGAAAGGAATTTAAGACGCCACACATTTGTACGTGAGTGACAAATCTTCCTGTTCACCGTGTGTATTGTTGGTTGGTCTGGGTTTGACTGGTGTGGGCCTCTCCCTGGATGGTTGCGTGGCTCCCGTCCCTCGGGTCTTGTTGACTTTACCAGTATCGTCGGAATGTTGTCATAGTATGACGGAGGTGGAGGCTGGAGATGGAGACCGGAGTCTGTAGGCGCCAGTCTGACGGTTGGCTGCCTGTCGCCTGGCATCAATATTCCTCTCTCTTGTAGTAATGATGCTGTTGTTAGTGGTGATGCTGTTGTTGGTGGTAGTGTTGGTGGTGGTGGTGCTGCTGCTGCTGCTGCTGGCGCTACGGTAGGTACTATTGGTGGATCATCTTAATGACTATATTATGGATGGCATTCACGTACCGGCAAACCTTCCTTCCCCATCTCGGGGTATGTGCGCTTCTTACTCCAACTTGTGACCTGGCCTGACCTGGCCAAGCCAGGTCAGGCCAGGGCTAGACCAGGGCAGGGTTAGGCCAGGGCTAAACTAGGGAAGGGTTAAGCCACCCCAGACCAGGGCAGGGTTAGGTCAGCCCAGACCAGTGCTAAGTCAGGCCAGGATGTTGAAGGTGGGCTGTAATAGGCTGGGCTGTGTTGTCAGGACACATTGATACAAACACAAATCATATCTTAATGCCTGTTGTAGATTGTAGGGGTCATTGCTTTGTCTTCAGACCAGAGCTCTTAGTTGATGTCCTCAGCAAGCCATCCTCATTTTACACTTTTTTCCAACATTAATTTTTGAACATTTCCTGCAATCACTATGCATAACTTCAGAAATAGTTTAAACTAGTATTTGAGCAGAAATAGGTGAGTGAGAGTAGCGTGGGTCAGAAGGACCTTCCTAGCATAGACCAGGAGTACCTGCCTACCATCAGCCAGAAAAACCTGCCTAGCATGGACCAGTAGGACCTGCTAAGCATGAGTTAGGAAAACCTGCCGAGTATTGACCAGGAAGACCTGCCTAGCATGGACCAGTAAGACCTACCTAGCATTAGCCAGGAGGACCTTCCAGGTATGGGCAAAGAGAATCTGCGTAGAATGATTCAGGACCTGCCAAGCATGAGTCAAGAAAGTCTGCTTAGCATGAGCCAAGAGGGTCTGCCTAGCATGAGCCAAGAGGGTCTGTCTAGCATGAACGAAAAGGGTCTGCCTAGCATGAGCCAAAAGGGTCGGCTTAGCATGAGCCAAGAAGGTAGTCAGATGGATTTTCAAATTTCTAACACACAAAACATAAAGACCAGTAGTAAACAGTAAAATCTAGCATTAGCGAGGTGAAAAGCTTAGCACCCTAATGCACGATCCCGGCACCTCTACTGTTTCTCCTCATCATTTCAGTCACAAATAAAAACACGCATCACCATTTTGTATCATTTGCAGATAGCACCAAAGTAAGCATGAAACTCACCTCGATAGAAGACACTGAAAAATTACAGGAAGATATAAGCAGGGCTTTCCTGTGTGCAGTGGAGAACATGACGTTCATTGATGGTAAGTTCCAGCTGCTTAGATGCAGAAGGAATGAAGAACTCGAAAGGGAACACTTGAAAGTCCAGGGAGTAATTATGTCGGCTGATCCATCTTGCAAAGAACGCAATAAGGCAGATGCCATGACAGACAGGAAGATGACAGGATGAATAATAAGAACTTTAAAAACAAGGGAAATAGAATACTGTTCAGTGTTGACGGCCCTATTCAAGACAGGCGATATATAGGAACTGTAACAGATACGGAGATCATTGACAACCCGCATAGAGCTAATAAAGTATTTAAATTACTGGGAATGCTTCAAAGTTGTAAATATTTACTCGCTGAAGTATAGATAGATTCGTGATAATATATGGGAAGTATTGTAGGGCCTAGTCTCAGATCTGAAAGATTTGGGAGGAAGTGCAGAATAAACCCACTGAAAAGTAGGGCCACCGTGGTCACAATAAGAGAACACTGTATCAACATCCATGGTCCCAGACTATTCATCGTCTTACTAGAAGATATCAAAAACACTGTTGGGACAAGTGTAGAAGTCTTCAAGAGGAAACTTGACAAGTACCTCCACCAAGTACCAGTTCAAACAAACTGTGATGGACATGTGAGCCAGCGGGCTGTCAAGTATCAGAGAAGTTTGGTCACGGGCCGGGTTTAAGGAATAGAAAAACTCTGGAAACTCATTAAAGGTATATTAAAAGTATGTTGATCATATATGCTTGGACCACCTCCTCTTTTAAGCAACATTGCAAGCTCCTGATGTGTTGATTGCAACACGAAAGGCCGAGAGCTATCATTCATCTCCCCCCATGGTTGTTGTACATCTTGTATTGCTTGTTTGTGATTGTTGCATAAAACTTACGATTTTGGCTTTAATAGCAATGCTCTTCTTGCCGATTAAGGCAAGAAAAAAATGGTGTATGCAGTAATTTCGCAAAAATCATTCTGAACCTAACGAAAAAATCTATTTCATTGTGTTTGTTTATTAAATTACTGCAGACTTATCTAAAATATATTTAGTTGGATTAGGCTACATTAAATTGCTGTTGTTATAAGGTTAGGTAAGTTTTCTAAGGTTCTTTTGGTACAAAATTATTAATTTTTACATTAACATAAATGAAAAAAATATATCTTTAAAATTATAAGAGGAAATTTTAGAAAGGGCTTAATTTTAAATGAGTATGTGCAAATTGACCAGTTTTACCAATACGGCGCCTCCCAAGCTCCTCCCAAAGAGCACAAACAGTCCCACTGGGACAAACCGACCATGGAAAAAATCGCCAACACAATGCTCACCAACGCTTCAGGAAAGGACAAAGCTCGTCTCCTAGCGGTGAAGGCACCACACTCAGGAGATTTCCTTCTAGCTGTTCCCAATTCCTCCCTGGGCACTTGACTCGACCCACAGGACGGAGAGATAAAGATAGAAAACTACAACATGTATAGATGTGATAGAATCAATAGGTCACAGGGAGGACTAGGATTCTATGTAAAGGATACTTTCTGTTGCACAGAAGTGCTGAACTCTACGAATGATATAGTGGAAATTCTAGGCATTAAAGTGGAAAATAGGATTTTGGTAATTATCCTAGTATATAAACCACCATTGGTAACTGCTGAGGAATTCACAGAGCAGTTAAGTAAGATAGATAGTTATATGGATAGGCTAGAAAGTCCTACACTAAATATTTTACTCCTTGGAGATTTTAATCTCCCTCATGTAAAATTGAAGATGGCGCAAGGTAATGTTATACCAGAAATATCCCGGGAAGCACCCTGGCTCAACAGGTACATACCAGGGAAATAATGAGGTTTTGTGAAAAGTACTCTTTAAACCAACAGGTAGTTGGTCCCACTAGAAATGAAAATACCCTGGATTTGATATTCACAAACAACGAGGAACTGATCAGAGACATAACAGTTTCCAAAACTAGTTACTCTGATCATAACATCATAGAGGTTCAAACTAGTATTAACTCAGGGGTAGGAAACTGCATCGCTAAAGTTAGAGACGGGATGTTCAGTAAGTTTAATTTTAACAACCATAGAATTAACTGGGAAAAATAAACCAAGAGCTATCAGACACACCCTGGGAATCAGACATGAGCACCCTAAATCCCCACCAGTGCCTAGAGAAGCTGAATACAGAAGCATACAATGTATGAAACATGTACCATTGAGGAAACCCAGAGGAAGATCAGATATAGAGAGAGAGCGTAGGTGATGGTACAGAAGAAGAAAACGGGTTACTGAACTGCTTAAAAACACAAATATGCTACAACAGAGGAAAAATAGACTTAGCAGAGAGATCACTGAATTAGAGCAAAAACTTAGGATGTCATACCTCACAAAAGAAGTACAAAGGGAACAAAAGGCCATACAGGATATTGCAAGAAACCCAAAATATTTCTATTCCTACGCAAAATCCAAGCTAAGAACTACCTGTAGAATTGGACCACTACTGAGAGGAGACTCGTATACTGACGATGAACAGGAAATGAGTGAAATCCTAAAAGAACAGTATGAGTCGATGTTCAGCAACCCACTAAATGACAGCAAGGTAGAAGATGCAGAAATATTTTTCACTCCAGAAGAAGGCCGCACAGACCAGCTAACTGACATTAGTACACATCCCATAGATTTCGAAAAAGAAATGGAAAACATGCGCACTCACTCGGCACCTGGTCCAGATTCATGGAATGCTCTATTTATAAAGAAGTGCTAAGTACCACTAGCACGAGCCCTCAGTATTCTTTGGAGAAAGAGCTTAGATCTATGTGAAATACCAGGCCAAGACTCATGGAACTCACGTTCATCAAGAATTGCAAGAAGTCCCTATCGCGTGCCTTCAGCATTTATGGAGAGAGAGCATGGACACGAGTCATGCCACACACACTAAAAACAACAGACATAGCACTACTCCACAAAGGTGATAGTAAAGCATTTGCAAAGAACTACAGGACCAATAGCACAAACGTCCTATATCATAAAAATGTTTGAGAGGGTTTCAAGAAGCAAGATCGCCAACCACCTAGATACTTATCAATTGCACAACCCAGGGCAACACGGGCTTAGAGCAGGTCGCTCCTGCCTGTTCCAGCTACTGGACCACGATGACAAGGTCCTGGATGCTGTAGAGATAAAATACGGATGTAGTATACACAGACTTTGCAAAAGCTTTCGACAAGTGTGACCATGGTGTAATAGGGCACAAAATGCGTGATAAATGAATAACAGGAAAAGTTGGTAGATGGATCTATAACTTCCTGACAAATAGAATACAAAAAGTAATAGTAAACAGACTACGGTAAAAAGTTTTGTTCCACAAGGCACAACACTCGCTCCCATTCTATTTCTCATCCTCATTTCTGACATAGAGATGAAAGCCATAGTTCCATGTCTTCCTTTGTGGATGACACCCGGATTACCATGGCAGTGACTTCCATCGAAGACACCGCGAGACTCCAAGCCGACATCAGCCAAATCTTTGAATGGGCCACTGAAAACAATATGAAGTTCAACGAGGAGAAATTTCAACTACTCAGATATGGAAAACTTGAGGAAATAAAAAATGTATCAGGATATTCGACAACTTCTAACCATACAACAGAGCGGAAAGGTGATGTGAAAGACCTGGGAGTGATAATGTCAGAGGATCTCTCTTTCAAAGGCCACAGCAATGTATCTACCTCATCTGCTAGGAAAATGATAGGATGGATAATGAGAACCTTCAAAACTAGGGATGCCAAGCCCATGATGATTCTCTTCAAATGCTTGTGCTCTCTAGGCTGGAATACTGCTGTATACTAATGGCCACCTTCAAGGCTGGCAACATAGCAGACCTGGAGAGTATACAAAGAACTTTCACGACACACACAGGTACGATAAGGCACCTAAATTACTGGGAACTGTTGAAGGTCTTTGATCTGTATTCCCTGAAATGCAGGCATGATAATATTCAGTTGGCAGGTCCTGGAGGGATTGGTACCAAACCTGCACGTGAAAACCACTCCCTGTGAAAGCAAAAGACTCGGCAAGAGATGCAACATTCCCCCGATGAAAAGTAGGAGCGCCACTAGTACACTGAGAGAGAGCACAATAAGTGTCTGGGGCCCAAGACTGTTCAACTACCTCCCAGCATACGTAAGGGGATTACCAATAGACCCCTGGCTCTCTTCAAGAAGGCTCTGGATAGGCACCTAAAGTCAGTACCCGACCAACCGGGCTGTGGTTCGTGCTTCAGCTTGCGTGCTGCTAGCAGTAACTGTTGTAGGGGTTCTTAAATGGAGATATCGAGGGTTGAAGGTAGACACACTTGTTGGATGGTAACGATATATTGTCAGACTCTGGTAAAGGGAGATGGAGCCCAGCCTCTGCCTTGTCACTGCCTATGTCAAACGCCGACTGAGGCCGAGGTAGCTAGCTCGCCTCACACTCAAGCTGCATCCCGTGACGTCACACACAGTCACAGGCCTAGGGATCTCCTATCTAAAGCACATGGATGATACTGATATGCTATACAACACAGGGATCAGCAACTATGCTGACAGCTCGTTTCATGTTACGTATGTCGTCTCGACATACATTACTATCTATAGGCTGAACAAGCAGGTGGTTCTGGGCTGATTCTATACAATAACAAATTCATATATAACTTAGAACTAATGGATGGTATCATACTGGATGTTAACAAAATGAATTTTACGTAATGGGTGTTAACGTAATCACTTTTAACGTAATGATTTTTAACGTAATGCATTACAAACTATAACAACAAATCGTTGTATAATATGGATGGAATTGATCGATCGATCTGTATTCATGCACTCTACGGATTCTGAGGAAGAATAAATATATATATATACAAGGTGAAATTAACAACAAAGGCATCTGGTGCGCACTCAGATCATTACTGTCAAATTCTCAGAATACGGAGGGAACGTGAATACGAAAAAAAAAAAAATCTGAAAAACTGATCAGTTAATAACAAACAGTTGACAATTTACTTCATCTCGGACATCTAGTTATACAGATTATGTACATTTAAACCCAATTCTGCGAGGGTGAGGTTTACATATGCAGAATGGTTATCATCTCTGGGAGGATCGAATTCCTCTGCAATGGCTAACACATGCCTTGACTGAGGGAGATTTGAACGAGTATCTACAAAAGATACTTGTGGGTTTCTCATTACTTGTCGAGTACACAAGTAACGACATTCAGGTTGATTATCTGACTGAGTATCTGAGGTAGAGGGTACAGAGTCAAGAGGATTTTCAGCATCTGTCACATTAGTCTGGGTAGCAATATCATCAACATCGCATACTAATTTCATATGATCTAAATGCGATTCTTTGTACTTGCCAGTACTAATTTCTCTAACCTTATACTTATTGCCAGAGATATGTTCTACAACTCGATAAGGTCCGACAAACTTTTGATCGAGCTTAGGCATTTCGGATGTTTTGTTGAAATTTCTCAGCATTACTCTTGAACCTACTTTAACTTTTGATGGCTTAGCACGGCTATTAGTTACTCTAGTAAATTCTGCTGTTGATTTATGAAGTGTTTCACGGATTCTTCTAAAAACACTTTGAGCCATGCTGGTACGAGTTGCTACGAAATCATCAGGGTTGTAATTAGGTTTCGGAGTGGAATATAACAACTCATAGGGTAAACGCTTGTCTACACCATACAATGCATAATGTGGAGTATCACCTATGGAAGCATTGTAAGCAGAATTTATTGCACATTGAACATCTGGTATGACTTCATCCCAAGTTTCACTATAGGGGTTGATAGTGGCTCTCAGGGCATCAAGTACTTTCTTATTGGTTCGTTCGGCTAACCCATTGTTGGCAGGATGATGAGGAACAATGGTGGATTTAGAGATCTTGTACAAAGTACACAAATTTTCAAGAATTTCATTACAGAATTCACCTCCATTATCTGTTACTAAGGACTTTGGGGTGGTATGCCTGCAGATAATGCGTTCTTCAAACGCTTTAGCTACTGTCTCTGCAGTCTTATCTGCAATAGGAACTAACTCACAACATCTGGTGAAATGGTCTACCATAACACACAGATGTTTGTTGCCTTGGAGGGAACATTTAAAATTGGTTAATAAGTCAAGGGCAACTCTTTCCCACAGTTCGCTAGTGGTTGGGTACACTTGGATTGGATTAGGACCATTGACATTTCCTTTATGTTGCATACAGACACTATATTTCTTAACATACTCGGAAATGTCAGTTGCCATACGTGGCCAAAAGTATTTCATTCTGGCTTGTTTCACAGAACGATCCATACCAGGGTGTGCAACACCTGGTGCATCGTGAACTAGCTGTAGAGCTACGTTCACTAGTGACTGTGGAATTACTAACTGGTAAACTCTTCTACTTGGAGTACCCAACTTGGCTGTTCGATACAGTAATTCCTGGCTCATTACAAAGTCACTAATGGGTGCTGGTGGCTTCACAGTAAGAAAAAGATCTTCCTGGAGCAGGAATCGAATCACACCAGACCACATGGGATCTGTTCTTTGGGCATTTTTGACATCTTCGACAGTAAATGGAGGATCTGCAGTAACTACACTAACGTGTCGCGATAAAGCATCTGCGACTACATTTGACTTGCCAGGTAAATGTTCAAAGGTGGGATTGAACTCTTGGATAGTCAAGGTCCATCTGGCTAACCTTCCAGTAGGCTGTTTGTTCTGGAATAAAGGTATCAGTGGTGCATGGTCTGTCAAGACATGAACAGGGTACTGGTAAATAATGTCTCGGAAGTGCTTTAAGGACCATACTATTGCTAAAGCTTCTTGCTCCGTTACTGTATAATTACGTTCAGCCTTCGTAAGGACTCAGCTAGCAAATGCAACTGCGTTGTACTTGCCATCAGTCTTCTGAGCTAGTACGGCACCTATGCCAATTGAACTAGCATCAGTTGTCAGATAGAAGGGCTTAGAAAAATCTGGGAATTTCAAAATTAGAGTTTGGAATGCTCTTTCTTGACGGAAGGTCCAAACGAAAGGAGCATCTTTCTTAAGCAATTCAGTTAGCGGAGCTGCTATTGAAGAAAAATTTGCAATGAAAGATCTGTAGAAACCTGCTAGATCCACAAAGGATCTTACAGCATCAGCAGTTTTGGGAGTTGGAAAATTTAGTACTGCCGTTACTTTACTTTGATTAGTGAGATGTTTTCCGTGGAATGAAGAAAGAAAGAAGAGATATCTGATATTATATACATATAGAAATTAGTCTAGGGTCAGAGTAGCAAACTGCATACTAGCGTCATAACTTCCAGGAGCGAGAGAATGTAGAATATATAGAAAAAACATGAGTACAATAAGTACACTTATTGCTCAATAACTGTAGTCCAAGACTCTTAACCATCTGCCATCATATATAAGAAATATTGACGGGACAAAAAATTCAAGGTTTTCAGGAGGAAATTGTGTTAATGTTGCAGGAGACATAAGCTCAGCCAGGATGCAATGGTTATGTAGATCTTGAGGGCTGCAGGCAGACTAAGCAGCAACTAAGTTTTGTCTTAAGTTGTGCTGCAAGACGCACTCTCGAAATATGTCACAGGTATGATCCCTTCCAACCTTTACCCTTTCTTGCCTATGTGCATTATTGTGGCGTGATTCCGTGGGTATATATATAGTTAAGAGGAGGTAGTGTGCTCCGTCATAAATACCAGTGGTGGTGGGGCGGCGGCATTGACGGCCCTTTTGGTCAACTCTTGGCTGCTAGTGACTCAACCTGGCTGGCTCTCTTCCTACCTACCCTCTGACTCCCTTGCTCTCTCCCTCTTCTGCTTCCTTACCTCCATCCCTATCGTTTGCTTTCTGCTCTGGCTCCCTTGCTCCCTCTTTTCTGCTTCCTTACCCCCTCCCCGTCTCTCTCTCTCTCTCTCTCTCTCTCTCTCTCTCTCTCTCTCTCTCTCTCTCTCTCTCTCTCTCTCTCTCTCTCTCTCTCTCTCTCTCTCTCTCTCTCTCTCTCCTGCTCTGTGTGTACTCACCTGTATGTGGTTCCGGGGGTCGAGTCGCAACTGTGTGTGTGTGTGTGTGTGTGTGTGTGTGTACTCACCTAGTTGTACTGCTGGCCCCGCCTCTTCAACTGGCTGCTACCCAGTCACTCCCCGCTCCGTGAGCTTTATCATACCTCTTCTTAAAGCTATGTATGGATCTTGCCTCCACTACATTACTTCCCAGACTATTCCACTTCCTGACAACTCTGTGGCTGAAGAAATACTTCCTAACATCCCTGTGATTCATCTGAGACTTAACTTTCAACTGTGACCATTTGTTGCTGTGTCCCATCTCTGGAACATCCTGTCTCTGTCTACCTTCTCGATTCCTCAGTATTTTATATGTCATTGTCATATCCCGCCCCCTATCTCTCCTGTCCTCCAGTGTCATCAGGTCGATTTCCGTTAACCTTGCTCCGGGACTAGCCTTGTTGCAAACCTTTGCACTTTAGTTTGCTTACTTGCCTGGTTAGGTGTGGGTTCCAAACTGGTGCTGCATACTACAATATGGGTCTAACATACACAGTGCACGGGGTCCTGAATGATTTCTTATTAAGATGTTGGAATGCTGTTCTTAGGTTTGCTAGGCGCCCGTATGCTGCAGCAGTTAATTGGTTGATGTGGGCCTCAGGAGATGTGCCCGGTATTATACTCACCCCAAGATCCTTTTCTTTGAGTGAGGTTTGTAGTCTCTGACCCCCTAGACTACTCCGTCTGCGGTCTTCTTTACCCTTTCCTAATCTTCATGACTTTGCATTTGGTGAGGTTGAACTCCAGGAGCCAGTTGCTGGACCGGACCTGCAGCCTGTCCAGATCCCTTTGTAATTCTGCCTTGTCCTCATCCGATTGGATTCTTATCAACTTCACAGCATCTGCAGACAGACACTTTGGAGTCTGTTCCTTCCGTCATGTCGTTCATAAATACCAGAAACAGCACCGGTCCTAGGACTTACTTGTGATATACCTGTGAAGAGCTTCGAGTTTCACTACTCTTGGAGCCAGGCTCGTCTGGTGCTTCCCTGGTCAACCAGGCTGTTGCTGCTGGAAGCCCACTGCCCTACATATTTATCACAGCCTGGTTGATCTGGCACCTGGTGAAGATACTTGTCCAGTTTCCTCTTGAGGGCTTCTACACTTGCTCCAGCCGTGTTTCTGATATCTTCTGGTAAGATGTTGAATAGTCTGGAACCCCGGATGTTGATAGTGTTCCCTTATTGTCCCCACCGCACCCCTGCTCCTCACTGGGTTTGTTTTGCACTTTCTACCATATCTCTCCAGTATGTTGTTATGGCAGTGTGCAGATTGGGGACCAAGCCCTCAAATACTTTCCAGGTATATATTATCATGTCTCTCCGCTCCAGTGAGTACACGTTCAAGGCTTGAAGGCGTTCCCAGTAGTTTAGGAGCTTTACTGGCTCAGTGTGAGCCGTGAACGATCTCTCTATTTGTTCCAGCTCAGATATTTCTCCTGCTTTGAACGGGGCCGTCAGCACTGAGCAATATTTTAAATGAGGGAGCACTAGCTATTTGAAGAGTGTCACCATCGGCATTATTTCCCTTGTTTTGAAAGTTCTCAATACCCACCCAGTCATCTTCCTGGCTTTCGTGATCTTTGTCTTGTTATGGTCTTTAAATAAAAGGTCAGCTGACATAATTATTCCCAGGTCTTTTACGTGTTCCTTTCGTTCTGTTTGGTGACCCTCTTGAATTTTGTGTAGTGTTCCTTTTGAGTTCTTCATTCTTTCCATACCTAAGCAGCTGGAACTTATCACCATGGAACGTCATGTTGTTTTCCACTGCCCACTGGCAAATCCTGCTCATGTCTTCCTGTAATTTTTCAGTGTCGTCCACCTTAATGACTTTCATCCTTATTTTAGTGTCATCTGCAAATGATGATACAAAAGTGTGACGGGTGTTTTTATCTCTGCTGTGAGGATGAGAAACAGCAGAGGTGCCAGGACGAGGGGGATTCCATCCCTGTGGAACCCTGCTCGTCACAGGCGCCCACTCTGACACCTTGACACGTACCCTGACTCGCTGTTGTCTTCCTGACAGGTATTCCCTGATCCATTGCAGTACCTTCCTTGTTATCCCGTCCTGGTCCTCCAGCTTTTGCACAAATCTCGTGTGGAACTGTCAAACGGCTTTTTACAGTCTAGGGTAATGCAATCTACCCACCCCTCTCTCTCTTGTCTTACTGCTGTCACCCTCTCATAGAACTCCAGTGGGTTTGTAACACAGGATTTCCAGTCCCTGAAACTATGTTGCTTCACCACTCATCTTCTGATGTATGTGCGTGTGCATGTGAACGCGTATGCGTGCGCTTATGTGCGCGTGCGCAAGTGTGTGCGCGTGTGTGTACTCACCTAGTTGAGGTTGAGGTTGCGGGGGTCGAGTCCGAGCTCCTGGCCCCGTGTGTGTGTGTGTGTGTGTGTGTGTGTGTGTGTGTGTGTGTGTGTGCGCGTGCGCGTGCGTGTGTGCGTGTGTGTGCATGCGTGCGTGTGTGCGCGCGCGGTTTATTTCTAGTGCCTTCTTGGCTGACCGCCCACTCAGCAGTTGTCAGCCTAAACATACACACAAACATACGCACAAACTACTACTTTAGGGACATATTATTGGACCACTCTGCTCTAGGCCTCCAGATCCGTGCCAGCCTTGTCGTATTCTCCCAACGATGCCTATTTTTTTTTCCATCATATTTTTAAGCTGCCCAACATACTCGCCTCAATGACGTTACTTGGCAGTATGTTCAGCTCACACTACTGTTGGCATGCCAGTGTCCTTCTAAATCCAAGTCAGGGCTTTTAACTTATCTTCATAGGAAAGGTGATTATCTTGTCATCCTTCTCTGAAATATGGAGACACCTGCACCGCATTATCTAAATAAGGTGTTACCAGGGGTAGACAGTCTCAGTGTGACCTTGGTCTGTCTTACTACTTGAAATGAAATCCAGCAATCTGTTAGTTGTATCGCAAACACTTAGGCACAGTTGCATTAATTTTGCCTTCAGAATTTGTCATTATTGTTGAATCAACAAACTTACGTCGACGCTGCAGATAACGTTAAGGAAGAAAGATTTGGTAATTGGCATCATACCTAGTATATCATCATAAGTATATGAGAATCTTATAACTATACTCATATATCCCTAACTACCTAAGAACTGCCTTCGGGAACCATGTCAACGATTCATTTAGAACATTTTACACAACTTATGCTAAGCCTATCTTGAAATATGAGAGACCAACATGGAGACGTACCTGATAAAGTACATTAGGAAACGAAGATACAAAGGATGGCGATGTAGTTGATACAAGAACTATAGTGGATGAACTTCAAGTAGGAACCTGCCGAGCAGAACCTAACAATCCTAGAATGGAGGACAAGATCATGAGAGAAAATACTCTGGGTTTAATTAGAGTGGATATTAATATGTTTGAAGTGCATGGAGGAAAAGAAGAAGGGGACATATATCACACTGAAGACAGATTAGTCAGAGACATCATAAAATAGTTTAGAACGAAACTAGACGTAGAGATAAGGAAGACGATAACCATACACAGTTTCAGGATTAGAGATGAAAGGGCGATGGAAGTCAGGAGCCAACAAACACCTATGTGAGTGTGCACACAGGAGTCTACTTTGCTCCCACCCTCTTATCAAGGTTAATCTCTCTCAGCGTGATCAGAGTTATTGCTTCTCCTGTATTTTGCGTCTTAATTTATCGTGGGAGGAAAGAGGCGGCTAGCGTTGATGACTTACAGTAACGTATGTTGATCCTTCGGCCGGGAGTAAAAAGAGTAGGGAGAATGAAAGTAGGTAGGTGTTAGTCACTATTTGTCAAACGCACTTATCGGTAAGGCACTTGGCCTGTTTGGTATGCGTGTTCCTCCCTATATATGGTTGCAGGCGTCGATTCACAACTCACTTGATATAGTAGCAGGGGTCGATTCACAGCTCCTGGCCCCACCTCTTCGCTGGTCGCTACTAGGTTTATTCTTTCCCTGCTCCATGAGCTTAATCGTACCTCTTCTTAAAGCTGTGTATGGATTCTGCCTCTACTACATCACTCTAGATTGTTCCACTTCCTGACAACTCTGTGACTAAAGAAATACTTCCTAACATCCCTGTGACTCATCTGAGTTTTCAGCTTCCAGTTCTGACCCCTTGTTGCTGTGTTCTATCTCCGAAACATTCTGTCCCTATCCACCTTGTCAATTCCTCTCAGTATTTTATATGTTACCTTGTCATCCCCTGTCTCTCTTCTCTTCCATGACTCACGAAATCGTAATGACACGATTGGAAACAAGCCATACCACGGGCGGGGTTAGAACCCGCGATCAGAGAGTGTGGAGTTTTGAGACTCTGATCGCGGGTTCTAACCCCACCCGTGGTATGGTTTGCTTCTCTTCCAGTGTAGTCAGGTTGATTTCCCTTAAACCTCGCCTCGTAGGTCATACCCCTTAGCTTCGGGACTATTCTTGTTGCAAACCTTTGCCCTTTCTTTAGTTTCTTAATGTGCTTGATCAGGTATGGGTTCCATACTGGTGCTACATACTACAATATGTGCCTGACGTACACGATGTATAGTGTCTTGAATGACTTCTTATTCAGGTGTCGAAACGCTATTCCTAGGTTTGCTAGGCGCCCATATGCTGCAGCAGTTATTTGGTTGATGTGTGCGTCAGGAGATGTGCTTGGTATGAGAGGATGTACTCACTGGCACTAGAAGTGTGCTTCAGACACCATTACAAAGGAGAAGGTGCAAGGGAAATGGAAAACGAGTTCAACTGGAAGCATTATACCGAGGTCAGGAGAGACGGGGAGCAAAATCCATAAGCAAAATTCAGAAAAATCGAGAATACGTTTCATATACAGAATCCATGGCAAAAGCAACATCTAGAATTAGGCACTTGATTATGGGAGATTTAACATACACAGACTTAAGTATTTCATTCTCAGTGTTCAGCGAGCCTTAATCAGCTAAAAGATTTATGGCCCCAATGAATACTTGATAAATGCCACGCAAAATACTGCGGACATCTCCATAATCTCTGATATAACTCTAACACCACCTGGCTTCAAAGAAACATTTGATTTCATACCTATGCACTCTGCATGGGCATGTATGGCTAATTAGGGCATCTCTGGAACTTCATATTCATCAAGAATTGCAAGAAATTATCACTTGCCGTAAATATTGTAAAGAGAAGGATCCTCGGCTTTGGAGTATCCTACTGTCATTAAAGAGCATTGATATTGCCTCACTCCTCTAAGGATGACAGTAAAGCAGTTGCAAAAACTGTAAAATGATAACACCGATGTCCCACATTAACAAGATTTTTGGAAGGGTTTAAGCAAGACTGCAAGTCATATGGAATTGCAGGAGTGTGCAACCCAGGCCAACATGGGCTCAGAACAGGCCAGTCCTTCCACTCAGTTGATGGATCGTTATGACATCGTCTTAGGTACACTAGTAGTTAAGCGAAAGGCAGATGTAATGTACATTGACTTTGCGAAAGTCTTTGACAAGTGCGACCATGGGGTAATTGCGCACAGAATTCATGCAATAGGAATAACTGGAAAGGTGGACTGCCACCATGAAAAGTTCACTTCCCAAACCTTTGATATACCTTCGATGAGTTCCGAGAGTTTTTCAGCTCCCTGAGCCCTGCCTTGGGCCAGGCTCGTGTGATATAGATGATACTAGAATTTGTATGAGAATAACATCCATAGAAGACTCAGTGAACCTCCAAGCTTATGTAAACCAAGACTTCCAGTGGGTTATGGATAATATGATAGTCAGTGAAGACAAATTTCAGTTACTACCGTTCATTTATTACATTACGGAAGAATGGAGGAAAATTAAAACAGGATTGGAGTACAAGTCAAACTCAAATAATTAAACAGAGTTCAAGTCTATTGTGAGAGATCTGGGAGCGATAATATGAGAATATCTGACGTTCAAGATGAATAACGGTGTTGTTATCGGAACTTCAAGAAAAATGATTGATTGGATAAGCAGAACTTTCTAAACAATAGATGCCAAGATAATGTTGATGTTCTTCTGGACATTAATTCTTTCTAGGCTGGAATATTAATGTATACCAGCAGCCTCCTTTCAGAGCAGAGAACCTTCACAGCTTCTATAAATGTTTAGAGTCTTGCGACTTGTACTCTTAGAAGTAGGCGTGAAAGATACATGATAATCTACACCTGGAAGATGTATACTGCACAGTGAGATCACTACACATGATGAGTTTCGGGAAACAGTACAGGATACCTCCAGACACTGCAGGGGTTCAGAGAGTACACAGAACCCTTAGTGTAGAGACCACGATTCTTCATTCCCTTTCCTTCACGTATAAGGAGGATTACCATGACCTCCTAGCTGTCTTCTAGAGGGAACTTTACAAATTCCTCAGATCAGTTCCTGATCAACCGGGTTCTACATATGTTGGACTGTGGGCGGCATGCACCCACAGCTTTATCGATCAGGCTAGCAACCAGGAGGCCTGGCCGGGTACCGGGCAGCGACCTTCGGAAGCAGCTACAAGTAACGTTCTCCAATTTGTATGACTTTGCATTTGTTAGGTTAAATTTGAGAAACTACCTGTCACGTCTCTGGCCTTGCCTCATAGTTGTAGGACTGAATGACCAAGCTGTTGGTGCCAGTTGCATGCAATCCAATGTATGCACCACAACCTGGCTAATTAAGAACTGACTTGAGGAGCTTATCAAGTACCCTCTTGATACCCAGGGGTTCGTTGGGAATTTCCCTTATGCACAAAGGGAGGATGTTGGAGTCTAGGACCTCTTATATTTATTTAGTTCGCTCACTGTTTTCACTACACCTCTGCCAAGTCTCTTTGTTTTCCTATGGAATGGGGTGATTTAAATGTGCAGGTTTGTGACCAATCCCTTCCTTCAGGATTTTCCAGATGTAATTTATGTGCTTTTCTCACCTGTATTTGAAGGAGTATAAATCGAGGGACTGCAAGCCTTCCCAGTAGTTAGAAGCTTAACTGAATTTATACGGCCAGTGAAGCTTCTCTGTTGCCAGTTAAAATACCTTGAATGAAAATGTAGAATAAAACTCTGATGTGTCTGTGTCTAGCGTTACGAATGATGTTAGAAGAGAATTAGAAAAGGAAACTGCCTGTTATAAGAATATAGTTAGAAACTTGAGTAGATCTATAACTCGCTATGATAACATAAACATAGATAAGTACGTTTATGGAGCAACTTGCAATGTGAACCAAGTGACTGATGTTGTAGTGGCCAGGCTTAGGCTTGGTTACAAGTACCTCTGGCAGCTTGGCAGACAAACAGATGATGATCAAACCAAATGCAAAGTATGTGGTCAGCCCTATGGTCACTATCTTGAACACTATGTGTTTTATTGTCCACTTACTGAGGAATGTAGAGATAGTATAATAACCTAAGTGATATATCAGGATATCTTAATGAAAACATTCCAGACATATTAAACAAATTATCTAAATTTGCTTGAAACAGATAAGTGAACTGTAGATATAAATCTGGGTGTACTCCTGTAAACCTTTTTCCTCGGCCTTTTGTGTATCCATATGCTCTTGCGCTACCCATCACAAGACGGGTACGGGGTATACCTGGAGAGGATTTCGGGGATCAAAGCCCCCCCTCGGTCCAGTCTGTGACCAGGACTCCTGGTGGATCAGGGTCTGATCAACCAGGCTGTTACGGCTGGCCGCACGTACGAACCACAGCCCGGCTGGTCAGGTACTGACTTGAGGTGCCTGTCCAGCGCCTTCTTGAAGACAGCCAGGGGTCTATTGATAGTCTCCCTTATGTATGCTGGGAGGCAGTTGAACAGTTTGGGCCCCTGTCCCTACTTTTCATTGGATGATGTTGCATCTCCTGTCCAGTCTTTTGCTTTTGTAGGGAGTAATGTTCGTGTACAAAATTGGAACTAGTCCCTCTAGGATTTTCCAAGTGCATATTATCATGTATCTATCTCGCCTGCGTTCCAGGGAGTATAAATAAAGGAACTTCAACCGTTCCCAGTAATTTAGGTGCTTTATCGTAGTTATACGTGGCGTGAAAGTTTTCTGTACATTCTCCAGGTCTGCGATTTCGCCTGCCCTGAAAGGGGTCATTAGTGTACAGAAATTTTCCAGCCTAGAGAGAACAAACGATTTGAAGAGAACCATCATGGGCTTGGTATCCCTGGTTTTGGAGATTTTCATTATCCATCCTATCATTTTCTTGCCGCTTCGACGGCAAAATTTAATCAACTGTAACTTACAGCCAGCAGTCACAACAGTGGTATCATATATATGAATATTTGCTGCACTGGTGCTCTCAGCGGTTTTCTGACCAGCTACGTCTTCTCCATCTTCAAACATTTGTTTGTAGGATCAAACATCCTGAAGCTCTCATTTTCCAAGCCTGAAAAATAGGTCGAAATAACTACTATTTAATGAATGAAAAACGAAGCAAAACCCACAGACCCACTGTCCTATATGCAATGTTTGGGAGTGTTGGCCACCATCTTGGATCTACGAATTCACTGGACTAACTCATAATTCCATTAGCAACAATGGATTCTTTGACCCTTAAAACTCTAGGTTAGATACCAAAAATTATTGTTGTATACTTAAAAATAAGGAAGTTGCAGCGGCTGCCATCTTAGAACTGACCCAGTTTTATTAACTCACTTTCGGTGGTCAGATTTCGTAGACTTTTTTTCTGTCTTTAGCAACACCCACACCCAGTAGGCAACAACAAAAAAATAAACTGAAAAAAAAAAACTTATAAAATTTGTTTGAGTGTTTGGGTATTTTTGTTTATCATAAATTGACCTGCCTATTAAAAGAGAAGTAGATAACTTACCAGGTCGTCTAGTTTTCAGCGCCCTCTCTCTGTGCTTAAGGGGAATTACCAAGAAACTCATGGCTGTTGTCAAGAAGGAACTTGATAAGCTCCTTAACCCTTAAACTGTCCAAACGTAGATCTACTTTTTCAACATTTGAAAGTATGTAAAAAAAAGTAGATCTTCTTTTCTTTTTTTTTACATTTGAAAACGTGTAAAAAAAACTTTGATCTACTTTTTTTTTATATTTGAAAATATGTAAAAAAATGTAGATCTGCTTTTGGAACACTACGCATGTGAACATAAATTTGTTTGGACAGTTTAAGGGTTAAACCAGTTCCTGATGAGCCGGGCTGTCTGGTCGATTAAGTTAACACCCGGGAAGTGTGGTCTGGGTCCGGGCAGCTGGGGCGATAACCCCAGAAATTGCTGAAAGGCAAACGGAAAGGTAATGGACAAGGGAAATTACCAACAAGCTCCTAGGTGCCATCAAGAAAGAACTTGATAAATTCCTCGAGTCAGTTCCTGATAAGCGATCCTGGCAAGTGTCATGTCTGGCGTTAGTATTGTGTCAGTGTAGCATCGGGAAGAGCAGTACAAAGAATGTAGATGAGGGGGGCGTTTGAGGTAATCAGTCCCCCGGCCTGGAGCCCCTGTTCAGTCCATCAGTCTTAACAAAAGTGCACCTGAGCTTCCACTGTTCTCTTCACCAGACTGAAGAAGCCACTGCGTAGCGAAATATTTCCAGAATAAAGATACACAAATGTTGCACAAGTGTGTCATCAACTTGTGGGTTGTGTAAAATATTTATTCACATGGCTGGGAAGAACAGCTGTTGCTGAACACTTGCAGCGGCAGCTCCTGGTTGATGAAGTAAGTGCCTAGTCGCTCACACCCTCACAAGGGCGCCACGGTCTGCAGTTAGAGCAATAACGAGATAAATAAGTGGCCTCTCCTGTACTAGTCGGGCGGGGGTGTGGGCATGCTACAACTAGGCTGCCCCTCCTGCACTAGTTGGGCGGGGGTGGGTGCGAAGCGGTGGTAGTGGGCCTGTGAGGAGGCCGGCGCCAGTGGTTGTGTGGAGGCTACGAGGGGAGGTGTGTGTGTGTGTGTGTATACTTGCGAGGGATACAGGGAAGGTGTGGCCATCTTCTAGGATACTTCAGTTGCCCACACCTTTTCGTGACCTTCTGTTGGGACGACGCAGCTGCCCACAGTGATGGCGGCGTCACCACCACCACGTGGCGCCACAGCGGCGGCGGCGGCAGCGGTGGTGAGTGGGTGGGTGGCAGCAACTGCCAGCACGCCTCCACCACCCACCAGTATCAGCAACAAAAGCAACAATAAGAACAGCACTGCTGGCACAAACAAATACAACACACACTGTCGTGTATTAGGAGTGTCATTATCTGGCATAACAGTGAATACTAATGAAAGAAGTATTAATATAAGGCAGTCATGAGGGAGAAGTGAGTGAGCTAAGATTGATGAGGCTCCCAAGCAAGTGATGTGATACTCCACCCCCACACTCCTTCCCTCCTGCTGGTGAAGATATATAAGTGACCTGCTGACCCCCCCCCCCCCCTCATGCGTGCGCTGACCACGTCTCTCGTGCTACTATCCGACTGTAGTATAGTAATTTAACGATGAAGCAAAATAATACCTGTGACATATATTTCCATGTTATATTCCGTCACACAGTATAAGTGTTTTATACTCGGTAATGAAATATGTCAAAGAATTAGTGACGGAATGAAACCAGAGAGTCAGCCTTGCTTAATCATTGGGAAACTGTGTCAAGTACTGTCTTGCAGTCCTCGAAGCTGCCACCTATCTATCCCAGTCTCTTTTATTCCTTATCAATAACTGTCATAGAATGGTATTAAGTTCGTTAGACAGGTTTTTCCCGTGTTTGAATCAGTGTTGTTTGGTTTCACTAACGAAATTCCTGCTACTCTCGCTTATGTACATTTTTCTTGAGAAATTCTCACTTGCCTGGAGCACGTATAAGTTCTGTCAAGCACCTTAACTACTGGGAACGCTTGGAAGCACTTGACTTGTACTCGTTGGAACGCAGGAGGGAGAGATATATCATAATCTACACTTGGAAAATCTTGGAAGGAATGGTCCCAAATCTGCACACAGAAATCACTCCCTACGAAAGTAAAAGACTGGGCAGGCGATGCAAAATGCCGCCAATAAAAAGTAGGGGCGCCATTGGTACACTAAGAGAAAACACCATAAGTGTCCGGGGCCCAAAACTGTTCAACAGCCTCCCATCAAGCATTAGGGGAATTGCCAATAAACCCCTGGCTGCCTTCAAGAGAGAGCTGGACAGATACCTGGAGTTTACCTGGAGAGAGTTCCGGGGGTCAACGCCCCCGCGGCCCGGTCTGAGACCAGTCGGTGCCGGATCAGCCGGGCTGTGGCTCGTACGTCGGACTGCGTGCGGCCAGCAGTAACAGCCTAGTTGATCAGGCCCTGATCCATCGGGAGGCCTGGTCATGGACCGGGTCGCGGGGGCGTTGATCCCCGGAATAACCTCCAGGTACCTGGAGTGTGTTTCGACGGACAACGCCCTTGCGGCTCGGTCCCAGACCAAGGCTCCCGCTGGATGGCCGGATCAATCTAGTTGTTAATGCTAGCTGCACAAACTCCATCATAAGCACCACAGCCCGGCTGATTAGCCACTGACTTGAGAAAATTGTCCAGTTTTTTCTTGAAGACAACCAAGGAGTCTGTTGGTAATTACCCTTATATATGAAGAGAGGAAGTTGAAAAATCTTGGTCCCTTCACACTTATTGAGTTTTCCCTTAGTGTATTCACTGCATCCCAGCTTTTCATTGGAGGTATTTTGCACCGTCAGCCAAACCATTTACTTTATTGGGGAATGATTTGTGTGTGCTGATTTGGGACCAGTCCTAAAAAATTTCTAAGTGGAGATTATAATATATCCCTTTTTTCTACTTTCCAACGAGTACAGTATAGATCAGGGGATTCCAACATTCCCAGTAGTTTAGGTACTTGACTGAATCTTTGTAAGCAGTAACTCCAAATACTGTCTATTATTATTATTATTATTATTATTATTATTATTATTATTATTATTATTATTATTATTATAACTTAGGTAAGATTGAGTTAGGCTGGATGTGCAGTATTGAGCTACATAAACATTTCACAAGTATTTAGCCACAGTTAAGCAATTTAAATTAATGGTTGTTACACGTCTGGCAGCAACTTATCACATATTGTTTAAAATGTTATCGATAAAAATTGACCAATAATAACATACTACAACGTAAATAAATGAAATATAAAATAAAGATGTTATATAACTCAACGATAAGTCTTCATGTACACACAGAAAACGGGGTCCCACCGAAAGCAGTAGCAGACTCCGATAATTTCATGCAGTCACCCATTTGACTGTCAGAGTGACAGTAATGTACTGTCTCTTATTAAGAGGATGGGCTGCTGACACCGCGGTAGCAGAGCATAACCAGGAAGCGTTCAGATCTGTTGGAGTATTACTGGTGGTGCGGGAATAAGTTACCTTTCCAGGTGTTTCATCCCCATCATCCTAGCTGATACTCTAGATATTATGCTTGTGATTCTGGCCTGTAGTTCAGTGCTTCTCTCACCCTCCTAAAATATAGGGACTACATTTGAGGTCACACAATAGTTTTATCAATTCTCATCGCTTTAATACCTGTATTATGATTTTCTGTGTCCCGTTCGTTCTCTTGTTATACAATTACCACCTAGTTGCATTTTAAGAGGCTGATAAAGCAGTGGTCGGGATGCCCCGTCCGCACTTATTATTTTCATGTGTTTTTAATTTCTAGTTGTAACATTCACTTCCTCTTTTAATTCAAAATTTCCTCCACTTTTCCAAGAAAACCTGTTTTCTTATACATGGTTTACTCTATATTTTTAAACTATTATAAATGTTTGTAAGAGTCTAGTATTGGGTATTATCAACGCAGATTAGTTGTCCTTAAATTAGCAACCAAAGTTGTAAAAGAAACAGGAGTCGACTCAGTTGTATTTTGGGATTCAATGTCAACCTTGTTCAACTCCAGAAATTTCTCAGATAGGATTATAGAGAACATCAGAAGAAATGTAAAAATGTTAGAAAACGATGACATATATATGAACGTTTGTGTGGATACCTTCTGTAGATGAATGGATACCTTCTCATGTTAACATTGCAGGGAATGAAAGAACTAATAAATTGATATAAGTAAGAGAACAAGAAAACATTGACTACAGGTTTCACGAAATGTTGCAGCAGATAACTAGGAAACTCAAAATAAAAACAAAATTGAATCTGTACAGTATTAAAAAAACATAGTACGTGTGGGGTTAGAACCCGCGATCAGAGTCATAAAATTCCAGACCGATGCGTCGATCTGGAGTTTTGTAGCCAACTGGCCCAGTGGCTAACGGGTCGGTCTGTAGTTTTATGACTCTCTGATCGCGGGTTCTAACCCCGCCTGTGGTATGGTTTATTTGCAATCGTGTCATTACGATTTCGTGAGTCATGTACATTACATTAAGAGGCGCGCGAGTTTCCCCCGTCTCCTAGTATCATGTTTATTATACCCTTATAATCTACCTTGTCCATAATTACTATAGCATTTGCTTTGTCTGCTTTCGTTAGGAAGTCTAGGATCTTTCCTTATTTCATGGTATAACTTAACAAGTCTTTGAGGACAGTTGTGTTGCAGAGGTGTGAGCGAAGCTCAGATCTCTGCAACATTTGTTAAGTTATACCATGAATTAAAGATAGATCCTAGATTTCACCTTACGAAACACATAAAACAAATGCGATAGTAAATATGGATAGTGTAGATTATAGGGCAAAAATAATATATTAGAAGACAGGGGAGCTGATGTGCCCCTTAAGGTAGCATTAGACGAAACTTGTGTGTTATGAGAAATAGAAGATTAAGTATATTATTAGTGACCAGGATTGTTAAGTATATTATTAGTGGCCAGGATTGTTAAGTATATTATTAGTGGCCAGGATTGTTAAGTATATTATTAGTGGCCAGGATTGTTAAGTATATTATTAGTGGCCAGGATTGTTAAGTATATTATTAGTGGCCAGGAGGATTGGTTTAGGTTGCATGTACATGTGGCAGGATATTATAGAAGCTTTTCAAGAGAGGAAAGTATGTGAAGAGGGAAATAAATACACTGCATTGTGTCTTAGCATGTAGGTTTTGATGCAGTTACATAAAAGGAATTTGTAAAGGTAGTGAAACGTGTAGAATTGACTGGATGTAACAGTGAATCATCTATTTTTTTCTGAAACTGTCCTTAGCACTCTTAAGAAGCATACAAGAAACACACAAGGTATGTAGAAAATATGTCCCATTAAGATCATACATAAATTAGGGAGTAGAAGGCTTCACAGAAGAAGGGAGGTTATTGAAATGTTTAATAAATAGCGAATATTTCAACAAGGAAAAAATGCACTCTCAGAAATTATAGATATAGAACAGAAACTAAAGCTGTCATACCAGACACAACAATCACAAAAGGAGCAAAAGAAAGTTAAAGAAATTGGGGAAAAAAAAAAAAATTTTCACACAAAGAGAACAAACAAAGAAATCCTGGAATAGGAATCAGTGTTCAGTGACTGTATTGACGCCATGAGAGTTGAAGCTACAGACATGTTGTTCATAGATTCACCTCACCTTTACCAGTTTATTATGATATTACCATACATCCTTCATATTTCAAAAGGAAAATAGATAGCGTGCCCATACATGCGGCCAGCAGTAACTGTCTGGTTGATCAAGCCGGGATCCTCCAGGAGGCTTGGTCTGGGACCGGGCTGCGGGGGCATTGACCCCCCCAGAAACGTCCGTCAGGTATCTTTCAAGAGTACTCAGCAATAAATAAGACACAAGTGCCACACTTGGGTATCTTTATTGGTGAAACATTTCACCTACACAGCAGCATCCTTCAGCTGAATACTGAGGTGTGAACGTATGAAGATGCAATGTTAAGGCGTTCAGTCCCTTAGCTTGATGGAAGGTGTTCAGTCCCTTAGCCTTGATGGAAGGTGTTCAGTCCCTTAGCCTTGATGGAAGGTGTTCAGTCCCTTAGCCTTGATGGAAGGTGCTCAGTCCCTTAGTCTTGATGGAAGGTGTTCAGTTCCTTAGTCTTGATGGAAGGTGTTCAGTCCCTTAGTCTTGATGGAAGGTGTTCAGTTCCTTAGCCTTGATGGAAGGTGTTCAGTCCCTTAGCCTTGATGGAAGGTGCTCAGTCCCTTAGCCTTGATGGAAGATGTTCAGTCCCTTAGCCTTGATGGAAGGTGCTCAGTCCCTTAGTCTTGATGGAAGGTGTTCAGTTCCTTAGTCTTGATGGAAGGTGTTCAGTCCCTTAGTCTTGATGGAAGGTGTTCAGTTCCTTAGTCTTGATGGAAGGTGTTCAGTCCCTTAGCCTTGATGGAAGATGTTCAGTCCCTTAGTCTTGATGGAAGGTGCTCAGTCCCTTAGTCTTGATGGAAGGTGCTCAGTCCCTTAGTCTTGATGGAAGGTGTTCAGTCCCTTAGTCTTGATGGAAGGTGTTCAGTTCCTTAGTCTTGATGGAAGGTGTTCAGTTCCTTAGTCTTGATGGAAGGTGTTCAGTCCCTTAGTCTTGATGGAAGGTGTTCAGTTCCTTAGTCTTGATGGAAGGTGTTCAGTTCCTTAGTCTTGATGGAAGGTGTTCAGTCCCTTAGTCTTGATGGAAGGTGTTCAGTTCCTTAGTCTTGATGGAAGGTGTTCAGTTCCTTAGTCTTGATGGAAGGTGTTCAGTTCCTTAGTCTTGATGGAAGGTGTTCAGTCCCTTAGTCTTGATGGAAGGTGTTCAGTTCCTTAGTCTTGATGGAAGGTTGTTAGGTAAGACACATATGCAACAGTTAGACAACTTTATTCCGAAACGTTTCGCCTACACAGTAGGCTTCTTCAGTCGAATACAGAAAATAGGCAGGAACAGTAGAGATGTGAAGATGATGTATTCGACTGAAGAAGCCTACTGTGTAGGCGAAACGTTTCGGAATAAAGTTGTCTAACTGTTGCATATGTGTCTTACCTAACAACCTGTCGGTATTGTATACCATTTTGATGTTCATCTTGATGGAAGGTGTTCAGTTCCTTAGTCTTGATGGAAGGTGTTCAGTTCCTTAGTCTTGATGGAAGGTGTTCAGTTCCTTAGTCTTGATGGAAGGTGTTCAGTCCCTTAGTCTTGATGGAAGATGTTCAGTCCATTAATCTTGATGGAAAATGTTCAATCCCATAGCCTCAGTGGAAGGTGTTCAGTCTCTTAGCCTGAAACAGTGGCATGATGCTGGAGACATACTGGACACTGATTAGTGAACTACCTGAGAGTGATAATGTCAGAGGATCTCATTTTCAGAGATCACAACAATGTATCTGTCACAGTTGCTAGGAAAAATCATAGGATGGATAATGAGAACCTTCAAAGCTTGGAGTACCAAGCCCATGATGATTCTCTTCAAATCGCTGTTATTGTATCTAGGCTGGAATATTTCTGTACACTAACGGCCCCTTGCAAGACAGGCGAAATTGCAAACCCGGGAATGTACAGAGAATTTTCACAGCACGTATAAGTGCGATAAAGCACCTAAATTACTGGGAATCGTTGAATTCCCTTGACTTGTACTCTCTGGAATGCAGGCGAGAAAGGTACATGATAATATACACTTGGACAATCCTAGAGGGATTAGTCCCAAATCTGCACACGAGAATCACTCCCTACGAAAGCAAAAGACTCGGTAGGCGATGCAACATCCCCCCCCCCAGTGAAAAGCAGGGGCGCCACAAGTACGCTAAGAGAAAACACAGTAAGTGTTAGGGGCACAAGACTGTTCAACTGTCTCCCAGCATACATAAGGGGGTGCCTGTCCAGCGTCATCTTGAAGGCACTGGACAGGCACCTAAAATCAGTACCTGACAGGCTGGGCTGTGGTTCGTACCCTGGTCAAGACAACCTGGTTGATCAGGCCCTGATCTACTGCGAAGCGTGGTTACAGACCCGGCCGCGGGGTCGTTAGCCCCGAAACTCTCTCCAGGTATACAGCACCACAGATGGGCGGTGTCTACTAGTGGAGATTACTGAGTGTTCTTTTGGAAAGTAGTTTGGGTTTATGTGAAATCTCAGAGACCTTAAAAAGTGGAGCCAACCTGTCTTCACAAAGAGGGCAGCAAAGAAATAGCCGAAAACTACAGACCAGTAGGACTGTATCTGAGATGCCAAAATGCTTACTTTGTGTAGAAGCATGACCTACACAACCCAAGTTAATTAGACTATACAGCAGGAAAATCATGGCAGTTGCAACGATTAGATCACCTTGTGGGTTCCATGATGGAGGCCACATGCTCAGTGATTGGCCTAACATGTATTTAAATAAGGTTCCGAAGAATTCTTTGTTCCTATTTCTGAATACTATTCTAAGGTTTGCCAATTTTGTATATACATCTGACTTTATGCAGTTTATGTGCACTTCTGTATATGCTAAGTGTCATATTTTCTGATACTTGCAGTTTCTTTTTGCCGTATGCCCAGTGTCTTTTCTTTTCCAAAGCACATGATTTTGCTTTTGCTTGAGTTGAATTCTAGAAGCCAGTTGCTTGATCAGTTATTTAGGTTACTGGAGTTTATCACTGTCGTCTCCTATGCTTATTCTCCTCGTTAAGTTCGTCATCAGGAAACATTGTGTGGGTGTGTATACTCACCTATATGTGATTGCAGGAATCGAGTCCTAGCTCCTGGCCCCGCCTCGTCGCTGGTCACTACTAGGTTCACTCTCCTGGCTTCGAGAGCCTTATCGTACCTCTTCTTAACGTTATGTATAGATTCTGCCTCTACCACTTCACTCTCCAGGTCGTTCCACTTCCTGACTACCTGGAGGTTATTCCGGGGATCAACGCCCCCGCGGCCCGGTCCATGACCAGGCCTCCCGATGGATCAGGGCCTGATCAACTAGGCTGTTACTGCTGGCCGCACGCAGTCCAACGTACGAGCTACAGCCCGGCTGATCCGGCACTGACTTTAGGTATCTCTCCAGCTCTCTCTTGAAGGCAGCCAGGGGTTTATTGGCAATTCCCCTAATGCTTGATGGGAGGCTGTTGAACAGTTTTGGGCCCCGGACACTTATGGTGTTTTCCCTTAGTGTACCAATGGCGCCCCTACTTTTTATTGGGGGCATTTTGCATCGCCTGCCCAGTCTTTTACTTTCGTAGGGAGTGATTTCTGTGTGCAGATTTGGGACCATTCCTTCCAAGATTTTCCAAGTGTAGATTATATCATGTTGCCCTGGATTGTGCAGATTTTGGGAATCCAGGTGATTTGCAATCCTGCTTCTTAGCACTCTTTCAAAGATTTTTATTATGTGGGACGTCAGAGCTATTGGTCTATAGTTCTTAGCTAATGCTTTGCTACCACCTTTATGGAGTGGGGCTATATCCGTTGTTTTAAGTGACTGTGGAATTTCACCCATGTCCAAGCTCCTCCTCCATAGTGTACTTAGGGCATGCGAGAGGGGTTTCTTGCAGTTCTTAATGAAAACAGAGTTCCACGAGTCTGGGCCCGGGGCTGAGTGCATAGGCATGTTGTCAATGGCTTTTTCGAAATCTATCGGAGTTAGGGTAATGTCGGAAATCTGGCATACATTTATGGAGTTTTGAGGCTCATTCATGAAGAAATCATTTGGGTCGTCGATCCTCAGACCGATTCACTAAACACAGAGTCGTACTGGGATTTCCTTGTCATCTGTGTAAGTCCCATCCTGTCTGAGTAAGGGCCCGATACTAGATGTGGTATTTGCCTTGTTTTTGGCATATGAAAAAAAATATTTTGAATTTCTTTCAATTTCACTAATAGCTTTAAGCTCCTGCTTCTCCTGGTTCCTGTAAGAGTCATTTAGCTTAAGTTCGATAGTTTCCACTTCCCTGGTCAGCGCCTCCTTTCGTGTATCAAATATTCTAGCACTCCTGAGGAGCTCAGTGACTCTTCGTCGTCTTCTGTAGAGGGAGCGTCTTTTTCTCTCCAGTTTACTCCTGCTCTTCTTCTTTCTTAGGGGAATATGCCTAGAACATGCTTCGGCTACCAGGAAGTTGATCCTTTCAAGGCACTGGTTTGGATCCATGTCATTTAAGACATCTTCCCAACATGTTTCGTTTAGGACATGGTTTACCTGGTCCCAGTTGATGTTCTTGTTGTTGAAATTGTATTTTGTGAAGACACCTTCACAGGTACATGCATTCTGCTGTTCAGGACCCCTATGCATGTACATCTGGACTTCGATTAGATTGTGATCGGAATTAGTTGTTTTTGATATTCTTATGTCTCTTATCAGGTCCTCATTATTTGTGAAGATAAGGTCAAGTGTGTTTTCTAGTCTTGTTGACTCCACTATCTGCTGGCTTAAGGTGTGTTTTTCGCAGAGACTTAGTAGCTCATGTGTGTGTGACCTTTCATCTGCGCTACCTCCGGGGATTGTTTCAGCTATAACATTATTTGCTGCATTCTTCCATTTTGTATGCCTTAGGTTGAAATCACCAAGCAGTAAGATGTTTGGGGATGGAGCTGGAAGGTTTTCCAAACAGTAATCGATTTTCAGTAGCTGTTCCTTGAACTGTTGTGAGGTTGCATCTGGTGGCTTGTATACAACCACAATGACTAGGTTTTGGTTCTCGATCTTTATTGATAGAACTTCAACTACCTCATTTGTGGTGTTCAGCAACTCCGTGCAGATAAGGGACTCTTTGACATACAGGCTAAGGTTGAAGAAATACTTCATAACGTCCCTGTCACTCATACGAGTTTTCAACTTCTAGGTGTGCCCACGGTTTCCTGTTTCCCATATCTCAAACACACTGTCCCTATTCACCCTGTCGTTCCTCTCAGTATTTTGTACGTTATCGTATCACCCCTTCTGTCTTTCAGGCTGAGTTCCCTTAACCTCTCCTCATATGATATATCCCTTAGCTCCGAGACTAGTCTTGATATGCTGGACCAGGTGTGGGTTTCATTTTGGTGCTGCATACTCCAGTATGGACCTGACGCACATGGCAGTGTCGTGAATGACGTCTTAGATGTCTAAAAACTAATGTTAGATTTGCCAGATGCACATTTGTTGCAGCGGTTATTTAGTTAGTGTGTGCCTCAGGTGACATGCTCGGTATAATACTCACCCTAGAGTGAGTCCTGCAGTCTTTATCCCCCGAGCCTGTGTTTCGTTTGCGATTATCTTTGCTCCTCCCCAAACTTCATAACGTTGCACTTGCTAGGTTTACACTCCAGGAGTCACTTGTCAGACCAGACTTGCATCCTCTCCGGATCCATTTGTAGCCTTTCCTAGTCCAGGTCTACTTGTATTCTTATTAGTTTCACGTCATTCGCCAACAGGGATACCTCTGACTATTCTTTCCACAATGTCATTCACATATACAAGAAATAGCACCGGCCCTAGTACAGATTCCTGTGGAAACCCCCCCCCCCCCCTGTCACAAGCAACTATTCCGACGCCTCTTTAAGGACCATCACTCGTTTCTTTCGGTCGGGTATTCCTTGATCCATTGTAGTGGTTTCCCTGTTTTTTCTGCCTGCTCCTCTAGCTTTTGAACTAGTCTCTTGTGCGGTACTGTGTCAAAACCTTCCTGCAATTTAAGAAAATGCAATCTACCCATGTGTCTTTCTCCTGGCTTACTTATTTTACCTTGTAGACCTCCAGTAGGTTTGTGACACAGGATTTTTCATCTCTAAAACTGTGCTGGTTGTCATGTATGAACCCACTCCTTTCAAAGTGCTCCACCTCTCCTCTCCTGATAATCCTCTCCATAAACTTGTATACTATGCATACCACTGACATTGGTCTGTAGTTTAACGCTACCTGTCTGCTTTCTTGAAAATTGGGACTACACTTACTGCCTTCCACACGTCTGGCAGTTGCCCTGTGTCTAGGGGCAAACACACACTACCTTTGGGTTCTCTCTCAGGACCCACGGAGAGATATTGTCTGGTCCCACCACCTTCGAGATATCTAAATCACATGGTAGTTTCTTTACCTCCTTTCCAGTTGTATGTATTGTCTCCAACGCTCCCTGGTGCACTTTACCGTTTCTGTTTGCACGCTCCCTGGTGCACTCTACCGTTTCTGTTTGCACGCTCCCTGGTGCACTTTACCGTTTCTGTTTGCTGGAATACCTCTCTAAATCTCTTGGTGAAGTATTCACAGACTTACTGGTCATTCCTTGTGAGTTCCTCTCCTTCAGTCCGATTACCTGGTTCTTTACTCTGTGTGTGTATGTGTGTGTGTGTGTGTGTGTGTGTGTGTGTGTGTGTGTGTGTGTGTGTGTGTGTGTGTGTGTGTGTGTGTGTGTGTGTGTGTGTCAGTAAATATATAAGTATTTATCCGGAGACGCGTTTTGCATGAATATGATTGGTGCGGCCACTGTGGTGATGCCCCTGACTGGTACTGTCACCTTGCACGCCATTGTTACTTGTTTTGTGAGTAGCAGCAAGGACTGCTGCTAGTGATGATGATGTTTATGCAGCTGCTGGCGTTGGTGGCGGTGGTTGTGCTGCTGCTGGTGTTGGTGGTGGTAGTGTTTGTGCAGCTACTGGCGTTGGTGGCGGTGGTTGTGCTGCTGCTCTTTCGTTACCACCGCCACCACAAGTTAGGTTAGTATGTTAGTGCTGTTGGAAGGCTTCTGATGGTCTCAGTGGTGTTAATGATGGGTCTGAGGAGATAACTTTCATGATAACAAAATCTTATGACATCTGCACAGTTCCCCTCCCCCCCTCTCAACAACGTCCCGTCTTCAACTCCCCCTCACCTCCCACCTCTTCCTACAAAAACGTACTACCGTTTTTTCCCTCTTTCGGACAAGCCTCCAACTAGTATTCATATTCTCGAATGGTGAAATAATACAAAGAAAAGAATCGACCGACATTGAGTTACCTGTTTTGTACAAGGTGAACAGGGCCAGTAAATGTAAGTAGACTTACCCATCTGTCTCGCCCTGCCCAGGAATTGCCACCATCATTTTTCGGTTGTGAGCGGAACGATTTTCTCAAACATTAAAGCAAGTTTGTAATATTCATGTTGAATGGTTCCCAAACCTTAGTAAACAGGTAGTTTACAGAAGGCTCTCTAGCAGTCTTCCTGGAGGTTATTCCGGGGATCAACGCCCCCGCGGTCCGGTCCACGACCAGGCCTCCCGGTGGATCAGGGCCTGATCAACCAGGATGTTACTGCTGGCCGCACGCAGTCCAACATACGAACTACAGCCCGGCTGATCCGGCACTGACTTTAGGTATCTGTCCAGCTCTCTCTTGAAGGCAGCCAGGGGTTTATTGGTGATTCCCATTATGCTTGGTGGGAGGCTGTTGAACAGTCTTGGGCCCCGGACACTTATGGTGTTTTCTCTTAGTGTACTAATGGCGCCCCTATTTTTAATTGGGGGTATTTTGCATCTCCTGCCCAGTCTTTTACTTTCGTAGGGAGTGATTTCCATGTGCAGATTCGGGACCATTCCTTCCAGGATTTTCCAAGTGTAGATTATGCTATCTCTCTCTCCTGCGTTCCAATGAGTCCAAGTCAAGTGCTTCCAAGCGTTCCCAGTAGTTAAGGTGCTTGACAGAACTTATACGTGCAGTAAAGGTTCTCTGTACACTCTCTAGATCTACAATTTCACCTGCTTTGAACGGAGATGTTAATGTACAGCAGTATTCCAGCCTAGAGAGAACAAGTGATTTGAAAAGGATCATCAATGGCTTGGCATCTCTCGTTTTGAACGTTCTCATTATCCATCTATCATTTTATTTTCACTTGTGATCGTGGCACTGTTGTGATCCTTGAAGGTGAGATCTTCAAACATTACTACTCCCAGGTCCCTTACATTTTTTTTCCGCTCTATTGTATGGCCAGAGTTTGTAGTATACTCTGCTCTAGTTATTATCTCCGCCAGTTTTCCATAACGGAGTAGTTGGATTTTGTCCTCATTGAACGCCATAATGTTTTCCGTTCCCCACTGGAAAACTTTGTTTATATCTTCTTGGAGGTTAACCGCGTCCTCAATAGATGACAGTCTCATGCAGATCCTAGTATCGTTTGCAAAGGATGATCTGTGTGTGTCTGATATGAGGATGAGGAACAGGATGGGGGCGAGTACTGTGCCTTGTGGAACAGAGCTCTTCACTAAATCACAGTTCAAATAATGAGAAGCTCTTTATTCAAGATAACTTTCAGAAATATGGCCGGAGAATTGACAAAAAAGAAAAATCACAACATATGCTCGACAGAAATTGAAGTATGTAATAATAGTGTGATGTTCGTAGTTCAAAAATGTCGTTAAGATGCTAAAATTTTTGTTGAACGTAAAAATATGAAATATGAAGACTTAAACACTAAAATGTCTTTGTTGGTTGGTACGAGGGAGGGAGATATGATACCCACAAGCAAGATTAATAAAAGGTTGGGGGAAAATAGAGGAAGAGGGTGTCAGCACTAGCATACTAAAAGCATGCTAAAAGAAAGAGAGAAAAAAAAAATGCTGAAAGAATACTAGACAGTTTATCTCCAGAAACTAGGGAGCCTCTTTCTTGTCTGGCACAGCTGGAAGAAAAGCTGAAACATAAGAGTAAGATTTTTTGAGTGAGCAACCGCAAGGTATACAGAGACAGCAAGAAGTTAGTGACAATAATGTTTAAGGATGACCAGAGTGAAGTAATGCAGGCGCCTTACCAACAAAATATAACCTTGCAAATACATATTAATGCAAATAGCGTAGGATGGAATGTTGATTTAGAGGAGGGAAGAGGTGCTGTGTAAGACATGGACAGTAATATTGCACAGGGTTCAGGGGTAAACTAAGTACAAACGGAGGCCTTGGCTCCCTTTCTTGGGGTACAATCACTTGCCTCCGAGTTGATAAAATATCACGAGGTAAGTCGTCAAATGAACCAGAACCACACACACACACACACACACACACGCACACGCACACGCACACGCACTCGCACTCGCACTCGCACTCGCACTCGCTCTCTCTCTCTCTCTCTCTCTCTCTCTCTCTCTCTCTCTCTCTCTCTCTCTCTCTCTCTATCTATCTATCTATCTATCTATCTATCTATCTATCTATCTCTCTCTCTCTCTCTCTCTCTCTCTCTCTCTCTCTCTCTCTCTCTCTCTCTCTCTCTCTCTCTCTCTCTCTCTCTCTCTCTCTCTCTCTCTCTCTCTCTCTCTCCCTTTCCCCCTCCTACTTACACACTATGAAAGACTGAGGTTGAACCTGGGCCAGGAGCTTGAGCATAGCCCTCAGAGTTCAGTAAGTAGACGCACACACGACACTCGTGACATACACAACGGACAGAGAAAGTAAAGGAGATGAAGTGTAGGTGGTAGGCATTGTGTCAGGGAAGGAGGTATTGATTTATGTAAATGTAGAGATGCTGGTAACCAGCGTAAAGAAGGTCGGCATCCTGGAGTCATCCTCACCTACTTTGCCATTACTTCTTGCCTCCCTCTTACCTCGCTCCTTCCTCCATTTATTTCTTGGTTGTTCTGTTACATCTTCCTTAGTTATACTGCTTTTTTCTCCTACTCCTTCAACTCTTTCTTCCTCAACAATTTCTTCTCGCTTTGTCTGCATCCACTTTTTCTTCATATACAGTGGATGGGAAGCCTAGCTCCGGTCCTTGGCCATAATTCTGTTATGCGGGAGGATCAAGGACTTGCCTGACGGTTGGAGAGCAAAGGGTAATGTGGGCTTCTCGGCGATCCTTGATGAGGACGTATTGTGCCTAGTTACCAAGCAAGTTCTCTTCTCTGAGGAGTTGCAGGCAATTTTTACTACGTCTCAATTCGACTGCAAACTGCAAAGTAGTTTATTTACTCTGGCACAGCCCACTCCAATTCACCTTGTAGTCCAAAATAAACAGGAATAGCTACCCTATCTCCACGCGTGGCACAAGGTCGTGGATCACTGTTGGTGTCAGGACCATGTAGGGGCAATGAAAGGGTGGATGCCTGGCCCATGGCCGGGTTCTGGAAGTAGAAAGACTTGAAACTCATCAAAGGTACTTGCTTAGGTGACGACTTGTTGCATCACTATCTATAGCAGACTTCTGCCTCGTAGTAAAATCTTGGGCTACATTGGTATGTTTTTGTGAAGCCGTGGGTTTAGGTTGCCTTACATGTAGTAACAAAAGTTGTACAGAGTTTGGCAGGACGTGGGTGTTTAACCATCCTTTTTTTTTCAAGAATCACACTTTGATAAACTATTCTCCAAGGACTGAGGACTGAGCACATGCACCTAACCCATGGACTCATGCTGGCTGTGCTGCACAATTTTACTGTGCCCGAGGCCCCAGTCGTATCTTTTTTTTCATATAGTGGTCAAGTTTCCTCCTGTCAGGACTCGAATGCACTGAAGTGATGTGTATCTTAACCTATTGTAAAATGATTTGTGTGCTTTTTTATTTTACTTTTATTTTGGGGTTTTATATTGTGAGTGTATGTGAACTTGACTTAAGCATTGCATGGAACTCTTGGGGATCTCTTGGCCCCAACGCTCCATTTAAACTTTGAACATATCTTACTTCTCCATGTCCACTCATCTTCCTGAGCACTTGTAAATCGCATTTTTACCCCCTGGTTTCTGAAGGAATCTGTGAATTAGGCATTTAAGAAATAACAGTTAAAAAGCATAAAAGAAACAATCATAACTAGTAAAGATCATAAGAGAACGATTCTAATGAAGTGTGTGTGTGTGTGCTCTGAGAAAGTCTTAATTTAAAGCAGTTATATATTAGAAGCCAAGACAGCTTCCTAAGAAAGTGGTGTTAATGCCCTAAGATCCCATAAATTATACCACCGTAAGATTTATATTAGTGTCTTGAAGTGTACATCAGAAGAAAACAAAAGCTAAACAGAAAAAAACTATATAAAACTGTATTAATAAGATTAATGAAAAGGAGTGTTAAAGAGTGTTGTGAGGGGAATGGGGGAAAAAGCGTAACAGCTGGGCCTGCTCCTGACCAACAGAATCCGACGACCACCATGATGTCCATGACTGAGGCTGGGGACCTTAACGATATGCATGACATGGACGTTGATCACCACCATCACCAGCAGCAGCAGCAGCAGCAGCGCCAGTCACACCAAGAACATGATGACGAAGATAGCAAGGCTGCCGACGATCACACCCATTCACCAGGTAAGTTCACATTTCTTTAACTTTGTCGGCGCTGTCCTACACTGCTTTTTCAAAGCACCTTTGTCCTCCCTCGCTCCTTTTTCCCCATCACCCCCGATCTCCTTTCCTCTCGACCCCGTATGCCCTCAAGACCCAAAGTAAATCATACAAGGTTTAGCCGGACGTGGGTGTTTGGCCCTCCTTCTTCAGTAGCAGAGATGACTCGGTCGACCGAGGCTCGGGTACACAATTCATCCATAACCACCTGTTTTCAGGTGCTCCTACCCAGTGTGTAGCTTGTGGCGTGCAGCTGTTTGTGGAACGCACATGAGTTGTTTTCCCACGACTAAAGTCTTTTCGCTCTTGTTGGGGAGTCTGTAGGACATTAAAAATTCATTAGGATTTTTAACTGTTGCTGATTATTTTAATTTGGGTTAAAAGTTTAACTATATTTAAATTTTGTTATATTTATATATATATATATATATATATATATATATATATATATATATATATATATATATATATATATATATATATATATATATATAATGTCGTGCCGAATAGGTAAAACTTGCTAATTTGGCTTAAATAGCAAAGCTCTTCTTTCCGAAGGCAAACGAAAATTTGTGTATGCAATAATTTCTCAAAAATCATTCTGAACCTAACGAAAAAAAATATATATTTCATTGTGTTTGTTTATTATTAAATTATTGTAAACTTATCTAAAATATATTTAGCTGGATTAAAAGCTAAATTTAATTGAGCTTGTTATAAGATTAGGCAAGTTTTCTGAGGTTCTTTTAGTACTAAATTATTAATTTTTACATTAACATAAATGAAAAAAATATATCTTTAAACGTATAAGAGAAAATTTTCGAATGGACTTAATTTTGAATGAGTTCTTGCTAATTGACCAGTTTTACCTATTCGGCACGACATTATATATATATATATATATATATATATATATATATATATATATATATATATATATATATATATATATATATATATATATATATATATATATATATATATATATATAAGCAGTTTGGAGGGATATGTTGTGTATGTTTATACATATATACTTCTAAGCTGTTGTGTTCTGAGCACCTCTGCAAAAACAGTGATTATTTGTGAGTGAAGTGAAAGTGTTGAATGATGATGAAAGTATTTTCTTTTTGGGGATTTTCTTTCTTTTTTGGGTCACCCTGCCTCGGTGGGAGACGGCCGACTTGTTAGTATATATGAATGTATGTATATATGTATGTGTGTGTGTGTGTGTGTGTGTGTGTGTGTGTGTGTGCGCGTGCAATCACAGTAAAGAGGTGATACCACAATATACAAAAACAACCATTGTGGAGAAATAGTGAAATTCCAAGTGCTTTTGTGATTTCTCACATTATCAAGGAGCTGTAAAAATAATAGAACAACAGAAGGCTTTTAAGGCTGAGATATCGCCTTACAGTCAAGTCCGACCGGTCAGACATAGCTTAAATTCTTCCCAATTTTTATTAATTATAAATGAATCTAATTTGTATAATCCTAAACCAGTATTCATATTAAAATCAAAACTATATTTTTTGAAGCTTGATTCATTTTTATTTCTATCTTAACCATAGATCTATTTAATATAACTTTCTTGGTCTTTTGAAAGTCAGTCAGGTGATTGAAATCTCTTGTATGAATAAACAGAGCACTGGACTCTTGTTCAGTTCTAATACTATATTTATGTTGTTGTAATCTTAGTTCAAGGTTTTTCCCAGGTTGACCATAATAAACTTAACTACATTTTTTACAGGGAATCTTGTAGACACAACCATCAGCATTTTGGGGGGAATTTTTCATCAGAAGTTTTCTTTGTGTATCAAGATTTTTAATCCTTAAACTGTCCAAACGTAGATCTACGTTTTTTCAACATTTGAAAGTATTTAAAAAAAAGTAGATCTTTTTTTTTTTTTACATTTGAGAAAGTGTAAAAAAAACCTTGATCTACTTTTTTTATATATATTTAAAAATATGTAAAAAAACATAGATCTACTTTTGGAGCACTACACATGTGAACGTAGATCTGCTTGGACAGTTTAGGGGTTAAATACAACTTAGATTTAAAAATTCTTAAGTAGACATATAAAATGTTTTTGAACCGAACATAGAAACTTCACCTAACCTAACAAATTAGCGTAATTTTTTTCAAGCGGAATTCTGCTATTTATAGCATAGGTCAGTTAAAATTTATTTAATGTTACTTGTGTGCAGAACAATCTCAATCGTGAAAGATCTTAAGCTAGAGATTTCCATCCCCAAGTTGCTTGTTCTGTATATATAAAATAGATACTCAGGATGCAGAGAGCAGAGTATGAGGCAAAGAGGTTAATAAGGTAATAAGAACATTCTTAAAAACAGTACAGAGAACAAAATATCAAAATCAAAAGGTACCGATTATGTGAGATTTCCTGTCACGGAGAAATGTATGGTGAAAAATAGAGTTGGACGAGAGTCAAGTTAACGACGGTAGCAGTGAAAAACCTGTAAGTGATGAAAATATGAGAGGTAGGAATGGCCCGTGAAGATCTGACTTGATACTTATATTGAGGATCAAAGTTCTTTAGTACATTCTTTGAAGGTATCCCTTATTGCCAAAACGAACAATCCCTTCTACAAGTGCTGTATTAGTCAGGTTGTGTTAACAAAGTTGGTCTGCAGGCCGCTTGCAAAACCTGCTTGTCTAGGCCTTGTCTCAAGCCAGAGTGCTAAGGTAGAAGAGTCCTTGAAACCAGTAACTGGTAAATCATAGATATTCAGTGTGAGGATTGGCCGCTTGAAAAAAAAATTGCCCAAGTCAGATTACGTGGGATTACGTGCGGCTAGCAGTAACAGCCTGGTTGATCAGGCCCTGATTCACCGGCAGTCCTGATCAAGGACTGGGCCTCGGGGGCGTTGCCCCCGTAACTTCCTCCAGGTAGATAGAAGGAAAGCGTTGATGAAATGAAGTACAGTCAGTTTAAAGCTTATTAAAATCTTGCAGAGGCTCCTGTCAGCTCTTGCCATGTTTTCATTTTCTTGCTGGCACACCTTGTATTCTCTGCATTGGAATGGCTCTCCTTTCCCACTGCCCTTCACACTAGAGTACAGGCGTATGTGCAGATAGTTGGTAGCTGTCAAATATGGTCTGGACTGTGCATGTTAAAAATTATGACAAGTCAACTTGTCATAAGAAAATACCCAGTTGACAGAGAACCTCCGTCCCTCTTTCCATAATATCCTGATAATCCTCTTTGTTTACAACTTTACACAGTGAATCCTTGTTGTTTACACAGTGGGACACACTATGTCTCCAGAGGAATGACAGTTTGTGTAGGACTACACGTGCATGTCTCCTCTTACTAACACTTACATCCTATGTAATGTTAGTCATCAGTGTGGGGCTTCTTATCATAGAGAAGCAGACGAGCGCAACAAGTACATAGGGGCTTGAACTCTCAGTACCAATGTGTTCCATCAACCACCACCCTCACGCTATCACCACCACTTAGTTGTTACGCTGGTGCTCTCACCATTTGACCTGTAATTGTTGATATTTGTCCCCTCAAGGAAGGTTCCTTGATGTTGGTGAGGGGCTCTTGATTTAGGGAATTGGATCTGTCCTCCAGTTCCCCGAATTAAGCCTGAATGCCTTCCACATCCCCCCCCCCAGGCGCTGTATAATCCTCCGGGTTTAGCGCTTCCCCCTTGATTATAATAATAATAATGTTGATATTTGTACAGTTTTTATCACCAGGTTATTGTACTCCATAAAATTATAGAATGTTGCTAAGATTAAATGTATATGGTTTCTGGATGACAAAAATAAGCTAACCCTCTTTCCTTCGGGACACAGGGTCACCTTGACGAGGTGGTGGGGATTGAGCGGTTAATAACCAGGGAACAGGGACCTGCTTGTTTCGTAAAGTAAGCGCCTCATTTCATATGGCGTCTCTTTAGGCGTCACTGGAGAAGTATTCTACATTCCCCTCCCTCCCACCCGGCTTTTCGGTTAAATTTGCTGTAACGTTTGATGGAGCAGGGACTTGGAACAGATTTTGAACAGGATTTGTGGAATGAGTACTTGAAGTTACACTTTATGATAATTCTGTATTAAGGGGGAATCAATCATTGTAATAGCAGGTTGGTAAGGATAGTATGAAATTAATAATTATGTCCGAAACTGTACGTTTAAGAACTGAATAACAAAGTGTTTTACTGCTGTGTAAATAAAACAGCTCGGTCTTTGCCAGTAGGGCCACCAAGGATGAAAGATTTGCCATGGCAAATGAATTCTTCTTAGTGCTTTTGTTTTATCCTACGAAAATTAAGCTGTTATAAATTCGTGGTTATTTTGGTAGACATTAGCTTATCAACTAGCACGTGACTGATACCATGAGTGTACTCAATCACTTGGTCTTATCTGGGAGTGCACTTGTCATAGCTGCGTTGGTCTGACCCCAACTCAACCAGACTACACTGAAAGTGGCTCTTGTTTTTCACAGTGCTCGTTTCCTTATTAACGTGATCCAGATTATTGTTAAACATTGAATCCCAGTCCATTTAGTTACAACTCTTGTTGTTGAAGTACTTCTTATCTATAGATTTATGGGACCCCTGGGGGTCCGGAAAGGTAGTACTGGGGGTCCGTGAGCTAGGTTCAAAATCTCAAGAGGCTGCAGTGTAAAGTGTATAATTAGTTATGATAAGTCTGATAAAAATATATTTTTAAAATATAGGCGCATAGTTACGTTATGTCTTTTAGTTGAGAGATGTAACTAGGAAAACGAGTTTATTGTTAGTTAATAAAATCGGCTTGTTGAGTAGACAGACCTTTCACAAATCTGAGGTCCTTGGGAAGACTTAAATAAAAGGTGTCTTTGGTCGTGAAAACTTCGGGAACAACTGATATATATGCTTAACAATTTGCAAACGATCGAAATTATTTACAAACATTATCTCTTAGTTCATAGCAGGATTCGAATCTGCGCACACTTTATCACAGTGTGTGTGGGTGTGTGTGTGTGTACGATCGAATCCTGCTGTGGTATGAGGTAATGTTTATATATAGCAACGCTCTTCTTGCCGATTAAAGCAAGCGAAAATTTGTGTATGCAATAATTTCGCAAAAATCATTCTGAACCTAACGATATATATATATATATATATATATATATATATATATATATATATATATATATATATATATATATATATATATATATATATATATATAAAGAACATAAGAACGAAGGAACACTGCAGCAGGCCCACTGGCCCATGCGAGGCAGGTCCAAGTCTCCTACCGGCTTAAGCCAATGCACCCAACCTAGTCAGGTCAGGTCACATTGACTTAAGGGAGGAACACGGCAACCGACCTGGTAGCACAAGGGAAATATAAACACATATGCAGTATAATGTGATCCTTTATTGACTACGTTTCGCCCACACAGTGGGCTTTTTCAAGTCACAAACAGAACTGGTAGCACAAGCTATCAGGTCCAACTCACACCCACCCACATCCACTCATGTATTTATCCAACCTATTTTTAAAGCTACACAACGTTCTGGCTTCTATAACTGTACTTGGGAGTTTGTTCCACTCATCCACAACTCTATTACCAAACCAGTACTTTCTTATATCCTTCCTGAATCTGAATTTTTCCAACTTAAAACCATTGCTGCGAGTCCTGTCTAGGCTAGATATTTTCAGCACACTATTTACATCCCCTTTATTTATTCCTGTCTTCCATTTTTACACCTCAATCATATCCCCCCTAATTCTACGTCTTTCTAGAGAGTGCAGATTCAGGGCCCTTAGTCTATCCTCATAGGGAAGGTTTCTGATACATGGGATCAGCTTTGTCATCCTCCTTTGTACATTTTCCAGAGCATTTATATCCATTCTGTAATACGGTGACCAAAACTGTGCAGCATAATCTAAATGAGCCCTAACCAAGGATGTATAGAGTTGAAGAACAACCTGAGCACTCCTATTATTTATGCTTCTTGATATGAAGCCAAGGATTCTATTAGCTTTATTGCGAACAATTATGCACTGTAGTCTTGGTTTCAGATTACTGCTCACCAGAACTCCTAAATCTTTTTCGCAATCCGTAATATTAAGATCTACATTATTTAGTTTATATGTGGCATGGTTATTGTCCTGTACAACATTTAGAACTTTGCATTTGTCTTTATTAAACTGCATCTGCCACTTCTCCGACCACTGCATCAGTCTATTCAAATCTTCCTGGAGTGCTCTACTGTCCTCGTCAGAATGAATTCGACGGCCTATTTTGGTGTCATCGGCAAACTTGCTGATGTCGCTCTTTATGCCCTCATCTATGTCGTTTATGTAGATTGTGAACAGCAGGGGGCCCAACACTGACCCCTGTGGAACACCGCTCGTGACGCTTCCCCACTCTGATTTCTCCCCATTTATGCAAACTCTCTGCTGCCTATTTGTCAACCATGCCTCTATCCAGGAAAAAATTTCTCCTCCTATTCCATGTGCCTTAATTTTCCTCAATAGTCTCTGATGTGGGACCCTGTCAAAAGCCTTACTGAAGTCCATATACACAATATCATATTCATTACCATGATCTACCTCCTCAAATACCTTAGTGAAAAAAGTTAATAAATTCGTAAGGCAGGAACGCTCCTTTGTAAAACCATGCTGAGATTCGTTGATTAATTTATGCTTTTCAAGGTGGCTACGAACTGCCTCGGCAATTATTGATTCCATAAATTTTCCCACTATGGAGGTTAGGCTTATTGGTCTATAGTTCGAAGCTAAGGACCTGTCACCTGCTTTGAAAATAGGTATCACATTTGCCATTTTCCACTTATCTGGCACCATGCCAGTTTGTAGTGATATGTTGAAAAGATTAGCCAAAGGTTTGCTAAGCTCCTCTTTACATTCCTTTAGAACCCTTGCATACAGTTCATCAGGGCCTGGAGATTTGTTAGGTTTTAAGTTATCTATTTGCCTAAGGACCATGTCACTTGTGACCCTAATCGTGCACAGTTTATTATCGTCCTGTTCTACATAATTTATCATTTCTGGAATATCGCTGGTATCCTCCTGTGTAAAAACTGAGAGGAAGTATGTGTTAAAACTTCTACACATTTCCTTATCACTGAGCTGAACCGAGGAACTTTTGAGTGGGCCTATCTTGTCCCTGATCTTACTTCTGTATACCTGAAAGACTCTTTTTGGGTTAGTCTTCGATTCTCTTGCAACTTTAACCTCATAATCTCTTTTTGCTTTTCTAATTCCCTTTTTTTATTTCTCTCTTTAACTGAATATATCGATTTCTTAATTGCCCCTCTCCTCTTTTGATTTGCCTATATATGCCTCTCTTCTGACCAATCAGATATTTTAATCTATTGTTCATCCATTTAGAATCATTTTTGTTTGATCTGATTTCCCTATTTGGAACATAATTTGACTGAACAGCTAGAACTATGCCCTGGAAAGCGTCATATCGGCAACCATCACCACCTCCCTGACCCTTAGCCAGGTCATTCCAGTTCAGCCCACCTAAGTAATTTTTCAGTCCTATGGAATCGGCCAAGCGAAAGTCAAGGACAGAGACTTGATTGCCATTATTAGGGGAATTCCATGATATATTAAAACTGAGTGATTTGTGATCACTTTCCCCAAGCTCATCATTTACCTCAAGATTATTAATTAGTGTTTCCCTATCTAAAATATATTTAGTTGGATTAGACTTAATTAAATTACACTTGTTATAATAAGGTTAGGTAAGTTTTCTAAGGTTCTTTTGGTACAGAATTATTATTTTTTACATTAACATAAATGAAAAAAATATATATTCGAACCTATAAGATAAAATTTTAGAAAGAACTTAATTTGAAATGAGTTCTTGTGTGTGTGTGTGTGTGTGTATGTGTACTATTTGTATGTCGTGCCTAATAAGCCAGTACTATCTTCTTGACATTTTTTCAATTATTTTGGACTGGATGCATTTCATTGATATTGACCTGTAATTCAATGACTCTGGAAGCTGTGCTAATTCTATCACTTCGAAGATGTTGGTTATGGACTGGTAGTGCTATTGTGCTTGCACTCACAACATCCATGGAGATGTGTTATTGTCGTGGCCCCAGATTATTCAACATCTTACCAGAAGATATCAGAAACACCGCTGGAACAGGTGAAGAATTCTTTAAGAGAGAACTGGACAAGTATCTTCACTAGGTGCCAGATCAACCAGGCTGTGATGCATATGTGGGGCAGCGGGCCTCCAGCAGCAACTGCCTGATTAACCAGGCTAGCACCAGAACAGCCTGGCCCATGGCAGGGCTTCGAAAGTAGAAAGACTCTCGAAACTCATCAAGGGTATATCAGAGGTAAAGGTACCCATGGCTTTTGTTGTGAACAGCTTTTTCATGTGGATGACTTCTAGTGGGATAAACAGTGGACCCCCGGTTATCAGCCGTAATCCGTTCGTGAAGGTCGGCTGATAACCGAAATGACCGATAACCGAATTAATATTTTCCATAAGAATTAATGGAAATTAATTCGTTCCGAACAAAAATATAAACAAAAAAAAATATTTTTTTTTTTTTTTACAATTATGTAAGCATTACATGCCTTTATTGAAGACTAATGCTGGCTTCTGGAAGATAGGGAGGAGTTAGTGCTTGGAAGGGGAATCCCCCTCCATGAAGACTTTAGGTAGTAATGCCTTCTCTGGGGTTACTTACCTTCTCTGTCTTTTAATGCCACTAGAACCAGCTTGAGTCACTGGACCCCTGTCTCACAAGATGACTGTCCAGAGTGCTCTGTTTCTGGTGTCTCTTTAAGATTTCCCTGAAGTGGGAGAGTTTTGTCACTAAACATGTCAGGGTGGTGTTTCTCTACAAAAGCTTGCACCCTGGTCCACATTGCACACACCTCTTTAATCTCTGAAGAAGGCACCTCCTTCACTCCCTCTTCCTCCTCCTCTGAAGCAAGTTCCTCAGCTGCAATCTGTTGCTGTTCAAGTTGAAGCTCTTGCAGCTCTTCAGTGGTAAGCTCTTCCCTGTGGTCCTCCACCAACTCTCTCACCTCCTCACCACTCACCTCCAACCCCAGGGACTTCCCCCAAAGACACAGTAGGGTCGGCAGGGTCAGGGTCACAGTGAGTCTCAAACCCTTCAAAATCCCTCTCTTGGACACAATCTGGCCACAGTTTTCTCCAAGCAGAGTTCAAAGTCCTGGAAGTCACTCCCTCCCAAGCTTTACCTATAAGGCTTATGCAATGGAGGATAGTGAAGTGATTCCTCCAGAACTCTCTTAGGGTCAACTGAGTGTCCGAGGTCACTTCAAAGCACTTTTGAAACACTGCTTTTGTGTAGAGTTTTTTGAAGTTAGAAATGACCTGCTGGTCCATGGGCTGGAGGAGAGGAGTGGTGTTAGGTAAGAACTTCACATTTATAAAACTGAAGTCCCTAAACACTTGGTCTTCCAAGTCTGGAGGATGTGCAGGAATATTGTCCAGTAACAGGAGGCACTTGAGTGGCAATTTCTTTTCCAGGAGGTATTTTTTCACACTTGGGCCAAACACATCATTAACCCACTCTTTGAAAATTTGACTTGTGACCCATGCCTTATGATTAGCTTTCCACATCACACACAATCTATTCTTCATGGCATTGTTTTTTTTAAACACTCTGGGATTTTCTGAGTGATACACAAGTAAAGGCTTCACTTTTAAATCCCCACTAGCATTACCACACAACAAAAGAGTAAGTCTGTCTTTCATAGGCTTGTGTCCTGTCAATGCATTTTCCTCCAGGGTAATGTAGGCCCTGTTTGGCATTTTCTTCCAAAACAGGCCTGTTTCATCACAATTGAAAACTTGTTGGGGTTCGAATCCTTCAGCTTTTACATAGTCCTGGAATTCGTGAACATACTTTTCAATTGCACATTTGTCAGAACTTGCAGCCTCACCATGCCTTACAACACTGTGTATGCCACTACACTTCTTAAATCTATCAAAGCATCCTTTGCTGGCCCTAAATTCACAAACTGCAGCACTTCAGGCATTTTCTTTGCAAGATCCTCATACAACTGCTTTGCCTTCTCACAAATAGTAGACTCCACTACACTGTCTCTCACTAATTCTTTTTCCTTAATCCACAATAATAATAACAACTTTTCCATCTCTTCCATTATCGGTGTCCTTTGTTTAGTTAGAAAAGCTACTTCTTTTGCACCATTAGCATCTTTGATTTGTTCTTTCTTTGCCAGGATGGATGTAATTGTTGATTTATTCTTGCTGTACATCCTGGCAAGTTCCACCACCTTCATACCACTCATATTTTTGTATCACTTCACACTTAAATTCCATGGTGTTTCTCACTTTCTTTACCACAGGAACTTTACTAGGAACTTTCTTTGGAACCATGGTTACTTATTTCACACTTGCACTGCAAGAAAAACAACTAAAAACAATGGTAAACAAGTGAAATGTTTGGATGTATGAGCAGAAGCTTCCTCAGCCACCTAGAGACAAAGCCAAACTGAAGCACAAGCTGCCCCAGCTTGCGGATGGTCGCGTCCAAAACGGCAGATAACCGAGCGAACCCCCAATAACCAAGCGCCGAAAACCCCACCGATAACAGAGTTGGCCGATAACCAAGCCGGCTGATAACCGGGGGTTCACTGTACCAGTAACCAGAATGTTTCTAACCTCACAGGCCGACCTGAGGACATTTTTTTTATCTGTTTAACTATTAGGCTGTTGCTGTTGGCGATTAGTTGGTTCACATATCCATCATAGCTTTGTTTATCTAGGACTTAGTGGAGGTAGTAATCCAGTTTCCTCTTGAAAACTTCTGTACTTTTTCCGGCAGTTGAATAATCTTGAATATAGTGTTTTGTTCTGTCGTCTTTTGCAAGTGTTAAGCATACACTTCCGTTATTTGTTTCTTTACCCTCATTTGTGTGTTTATGAAACATTTTTGTCTCTTTTTTAGTTTTTAACCAGTCTGTCAACTTTCCAGATTTGGCACTTATCATTCCTCTCTCCTTCTGTTTGTGTCCTTGTCTGTTTTGTAAATTTCTTCAACGCTGTTTGATCCTTACTTTAGCTTCCCAGCAGTCGTCCAAGTATAACTAAGAGATCTTCATTGACTTATCTTCTCTTGTCTGGTATTAAATATTCTTTGAGCTATCTTATGCTAATTTTTTTTCCTGTGTACTTCTCCCTAATAATGTATCATAGTTTCCTTGTCTTATCTTCTGCAGTCTGGATTTCTGTTGTTTCCTTCCACAACCTTCTACTTAGTAATTAATAAAAGTTTAGGAGAGTGTGATCTCTTACATATCTACTGGTACTTCACTGTTTGTGTGTGTGTGTGTGTACTCAGTTGTACTCACCTAGTTGAGGTTGCAGGGGTCGAGTCCAAGCTCCTGGCCCCGCCTCTTCACTGGTCGCTACTAGGTCACTCTCCCTGAACCATGAGCTTTATCGTACCCCTGCTTAAAGCTATGTATGGATCCTGCCTCCACTACATTGCTTCCCAAACTATTCCACTTACTGACTACTCTGTGGCTGAAGAAATACTTCCTAACATCCCTTTGATTCATCTGTGTCTTCAGCTTCCAACTGTGTCCCCGTGTTGCTGTGTCCAGTCTCTGGAACATCCTGTCTTTGTCCACCTTGTCAATTCCTCTCAGTATTTTGTAAGTCGTTATCATGTCCCCCCTATCTCTCCTGTCCTCCAGTGTCGTCAGGTTGATTTCCCTTAACCTCTCCTCATAGGACATACCTCTTAACTCTGGGACTAGTCTTGTTGCAAACCTTTGCACTTTCTCTAGTTTCTTTACATGCTTGGCTAGGTGTGGGTTCCTAACTGGTGCCGCATACTCCAATATGGGCCTAACGTACACGGTGTACAGGGTCCTGAGCGATTCCTTATTAAGATGTCGGAATGCTGTTCTGAGGTTTGCTAGGTGCCCATATGCTGCAGCAGTTATTTGGTTGATGTGCTCTTCAGGAGATGTGCCTGGTGTTATACTCACCCCAAGATCTTTTTCCTTGAGTGAGGTTTGTAGTCTCTGGCCCCCGAGACTGTACTCCGTCTGCAGTCTTCTTTGCCCTTCCCCAATCCTCATGACTTTGCACTTGGTGGGATTGAACTCCAGGAGCCAGTTGCTGGACCAGGTCTGCAGCCTGTCCAGATCCCTTTGTATTTCTGCTTGGTCTTCGATCGAATGAACTCTTCTCATCAACTTCACGTCATCTGCAAACAGGGACACCTCGGAGTTTATTCCTTCCGTCGTGCCGTTCACAAATACCAGAAACAGCACTGGTCCTAGGACTGACCCCTGTGGGACCCTGCTGGTCACAGGTGCCCAATCTGACACCTCGCCACGTACCATTACTCGCTGCTGTCTTCCTGACAAGTATTCCCTGATCCATTGCAGTGCCTTCCCTGTTATCCCTGCTTGGTCCTCCAGTTTTTGCACCAATCTCTTGTGTGGTACTGTGTCAAATGCCTTCTTGCAGTCCAAGAAAATGCAATCCACCCACCCCTCTCTCTCTTGTCTTACTGCTGTCACCATGTCATAGAACTCCAGTAGGTTTGTGACACAGGATTTCCCGTCTCTGAAACCATGTTGGCTGCTGGCGATGAGATCATTCCTTTCTAGATGTTCCACCATTCTTCTCCTGACAATCTTTTCCATGATTTTGCATGCTATACATTTCAGTGACACTGGTCTGTAGTTTAGTTCTTCATGTCTGTCTCCTTTTTTAAAGATTGGGACCACATTTGCTGTATTCCATGCCTTAGGCAATCTCCCTGTTTCGATAGATGTATTGAATATTGTTGTTAGGGGTACACATAGTGCCTCTGCTCCCTCTCTCAGGACCCATGGAGAGATGTTATCTGGCCCCATTGCCTTTGAGGTATCTAGCTCACTCAGAAGCCTCTTTACTTCTTCCTCGGCTGTGTGTACTGTGTCCGGCACATGCTGGTGTACCCCACCTCTCCGTCTTTCTGGAGCCCCTTCTGTCTCCTCTGTGAACACTTCTTTGAATCTCTTGTTGAGTTCCTCACATACTTCACGGTCATTTCTTGTTGTCTCTCCTCCTTCCTTCCTTAGCCTGATTACCTGGTCCTTGACGGTTGTTTACTTCCTGATGTGGCTGTATAACAGCTTCGGGTCAGATTTGGCTTTTGCTATGTCGTTTTCATATTGACGTTGGGCCTCCCTTCTTATCTGTGCATATTCGTTTCTGGCTCTACGACTGCTCTCCTTATTCTCCTGGGTCCTTTGCCTTCTATATTTCTTCCATTCCCTAGCACACTTGGTTTTTGCCTCCTTGCATCTTTGGGTGAACTATGGGCTCATCCTGACTTTTTCATTATTCCTGTTACCCTTGGGTACAAACCTCTCCTCAGCCTCTTTGCACATTGTTGCTACATATTCCATCATCTCATTAACTGGCTTCCCTGCCAGTTCTCTGTCCCACTGAACCTCATTCAGGAAGTTCCTCATTCCTGTGTAGTCCCCTTTCCTGTAGTTTGGTTTCATTTGTCCTGGCCTTCCTGCTTCCCCCTCCACTTGTAGCTCTACTGTGTATTCGAAGCTCAAAACCACATGATCGCTGGCCCCAAGGGGTCTTTCATTTGTGATGTCCTCAATATCTGCACTACTCAAGGTGAATACTAAGCCCAGTCTTGCTGGTTCATCCTCTCCTCTCTCTCTTGTAGTGTCCCTTACGTGTTGGTACATGAAGTTTTCCAGTACCACCTCCATCATCTTAGCCCTCCATGTATCTTGGCCCCCATGTGGCTCCAAGTTCTCCCATTCGATCTCCTTGTGGTTAAAGTCGCCCATGATCAGGAGCTTTGCCCTGCATGCATGAGCTCTTCTCGCCACTGCAGCCAGTGTGTCAACCATCGCTCTATTGCTCTCGTCATACTCTTGCCTTGGCCTCCTGCTGTTGTGTGGTGGGTTATACATCACTGCAATTATCACCTTGGGACCACCAGAGTGAAGCGTTCCCGCTATGTAATCACTTTCTTCTCCGCTGTCTCCTCTCTGCAGCTCATCAAAATTCCATCGGTGTTTGATCAGCAATGCCACTCCTCCACCCCCCCTGTTCCTTCTGTCTTTTCTCAGGATCTGGTATCCCTCTGGAAAGATGGCATCTGTTATACCTATAAGCTTGATTTCTGTGATCGCTATGATGTCTGGTGATGCCTCTTTGACTCTTTTGTGCCACTCCTCCCACTTGTTTGTTATTCCATCAGCGTTTGTGTACCATACCTTCAGTTTCCTTTCCAACACTGTGGTTTGGGGGGCCTGTGGGGGTGGGAGACCTGGTAGCATACTGTGGGATTCTATGGTTGGGGGTTGGGTGGAAGCTGTGGGTATGGATTGTATTGTGTGTTGGGATGGTGTGATAGGTTCTGGGGTTCTGAGGATAGTTGTGTGTGTGCTTGCCCTTGCTGCTCTGTTCTGCTCTGACTGACCTCTGCTGGTTCCATCCTTGTCTCCTTTCCTAGCTCCTTTTGCTTTTTTGTCCTCTCCCTCAGCTGCTGTTTCTCTGTTTGTGTTCTGTCTCCGTCTAGGAACACCTTGTACTCTTCTGAGCTTTTCAACCGTGGTTTCTCTTGGAGGATCCTGTTCCGCACTGTTTCTGTCCTGAGAATCAGCTTGATCGGTCGGTTTCTCCCCTTCAAGTACCCCCCTATTCTTTGAAAATTTACAGTCTCATCCATGTCTTCTCCCCCTATTTCCGTGATGATTTTCTCAATCTCATTTCTTTCTTCCTGCCGTCTTTCAGTGTGTGTCCTTTCCTCTCTCCCGAAGCCCATGGATAGTCACTGATTTTGCCCTTTCCTTCTCCCATTGCCCTCCCTCTGTGACTCTGGTTCCTGTCTGTATGTGGTCATTTTCTCCCTTGATTTTTCCAGTGGCTCTTGGTAGCATGGTTGTGCCTCAGCATTCGACCTATCTCCCTCTCCATCTGCACCCATCTGCTCTTCCCTTCCACTCCCTGGCCCTTCTTTGCAGGCTGATATGACCTTAGCATAATTCATATCTCCTTCCTTCCTGTTCAGCCTCTCATCTTTGTATGGTGTGTCTTCTCTGGTCACTACCCTTGAGACTTGCTTCAGCCTGTTTACCTCAAATTCTTGGACCTTTACCCTGGCTACTGCAGTTTCGACTTGTGCCTCCCAATTCTTCATCTCCTCCTCCAACCTCTTTTCCCATTTCACAGAGAGCTCTTTCTCCATTTTTTCAGAAAGCTCTCCTAATTTTTTCTCCCATTCTTGCTCTATCCTTTTCCACTGTTCCTCCATCCATTCCTCCCTACCAGTACCATTGTCATCTGATCCCTGATTCCTGCGAGTCCCAACCATTTTTTTTTAGTGAAAGAGAGAGAAAAAAAAGAAAAAGGAGAGAGTGAGAGATAGGGAGAGAGAGAAGGGGAGCCTAGAAGGAGGGGAAAAGAAGGGAAAAAGGGGGAGAAAGTGAGAGAGAGGGAAAAGGTAAGAGAGAGGGGGGAGTGACAAGGGAAGAGAGAGAGAGAGAGAAAAGAGGAAGAGAGAGAGGGAGAGGAATAGAGAAAGAGTGAGAGGAAGTGAGAGAGGATGAGAGAAAGGGGGAGAGAGGAAAAGAGAGGAGAGGAGAGGGAGATGGGGGGGGAAAGGAAGGGTTATAGGGTCACTTCACAGGAAGGTGTAAAATCCTGTATGTGTGTGTGTGTGTGTGTGTGTGTGTATGTGTGTGTGTGCATATGTGTGTGTGTGTGTGTGTGTGTGTGCTACAGCTATTCAAGTGCCTAACAGTAGAGCTGTTCTCACCTATTGTGTGTGCATATGTTTATGTAAACAGTCCTTATTTCCCATGTATGTACTACATATGTGTTGTATATGTACCCGATCTCTTGGTTCCCACTGTACTGTCTTATGCGTTTAAAATTACGTTAAAAAATAAATACACTAGGCTTTGCCTGTATGCTGCTACCTCTAAATTCTATTAAATGCCAGTAAATACTGCTTATTCTAATTCTGATAGCTCGAGGAGAGTGACCCCCAATTCCAGCTAGAGACAGGTACTATTGACCGCATGCAACTCAAACTAGGTGAATATTACTTGCGGCTGACAGTGGAGTAACGTTGCGGGTCTGTCCTGTCCCAGAAGTTGAAGAAGTTTGATGCTTCTCGGTAATTTTTCCACTAACTTCCTGTATGCACTATAGTCTCTAGCTCTTCTAATTTTTTCACTCACTCACTGTATTTACTGACACATCTATACATATCTCTTATCTCCCTGGTCTTGAGTCGCACTTATTCTTCAAAATACCCCACTGCGTTATTATGGCAACACTATTTAGGCCTGACACAACCCTTCACCCTTCCAACAGCCCCCACTAAACACTCAGCCAATATTTCCTTTGTTTTCTTTTCTGTGATCACTTATATTTCCTTTTTTGGGGGCTTAAGTGATTATGTGCACTCTTATGCGTGCACACGCCTATATCCCACACTATTCCTTATGGCACAGTCAGAAATTACCACCAAAACACGAGCTCAAACTGCGTGACTCCTCCACGAGAGTGTGTGTGTGTGTGTGTGTGTGTGTGTGTGTGTGTGTGTGTGTGTGTGTGTGGACTCTGGTGCGCAAGTCAATATTATTAGGTCTAGTTTGTTTAAGGATAAGCAGTTACGACATGTCCTTCTCGTAGAACCGACTGTCCTCCCTTAGTGGAGTAGCTGGTTCTCACCTGCGTGTCCGAGGTCGGACTTCCCTAACCTTTTCTATCCAAGGTAGAGACTTCACTGCTTCCTTCCTTGTTGTCGACCAGATTACTTTCCCTGGTGACCTTCTACTGGGATTTGCTTCCATGCGAGACTTACGCATTGTGCTCGACCCTTATCGATGGCATGCCCAAATTGACGACTTGATCGTTCCATTCTGGGGTTACCAGCTTGGATCAGAAATCTGTTATACTGCTGCAGAGTATGATGTACGGATTAAGTCTTTACAAGGCAATGCATTCTCCAGTAGCGTACCCAAGCGGTCAGGTACTGGTAATTCTGTCACTCCCATCAGTGTTCCACCTATACCTTCAGACTTGCAGGATAGTCCGTTGCCTCAAGTGTCCGAGGACACTCAGATTGCCTTGAGTGCACAACCTATCCCTGCAATGACTGCTAGTTCGAGTAGTAGTTTCTCCACAGGGGATGCCTTGTCAGAAAACGATTACTTGAAACTAGTAATGCCATCTCTTGTTGATGTCACATGCCGTCTGCAGAAAGACGTCTCTGTTGCGGCTAGTGCTCTCACTAGAGTGTCTGTAGTTGTTCCTAGTGTTCCAGATGGTGATAACGTCCTAGTTGACAGTGATTCCTGCAAAGTAAAAGGTCTATTTGTTGAACCATCCATTTCTTCCTGGCCAACACTTCTGGTCACAGTGTTTGCCTCAGAGCAAATACCAATCTTGTTGACCTTGTTCACTATCCTTACCCTGTTCAGGTAGAGGATGAGTTGTCACCTGACCAGTGGGTCGGTGCTATTTCTACCGGGGAGACCTCATCCACTTCACTGGATCAATCTGTTCCACCAGTTGAGGAGAAAGACTTAGCTCCCACTGACTTCCCAGATGAAGTCAAGCGTTTGTTGACTGTTGAACAAACGTCGTAAAGCCATTGTTTTACCAGGTGAGAAGATGGGTATAACGAACTTATTGTCCCATCGTATTCCACTTGAACCTGGTACTAGACCTAACTACATGCCTGCGTACAGAATGCCTCATTCACAAGTTGCTGTCGCAGAAGAATTGATCAATCAAATGCTTGATGATGGAGTTATTGCACCTAGCAATTCACCTTGGAATGCACCCTTGATACTAGTACCTAAGAAGGATGGTACTTGGCGCCCAGTGATTGACTTTAGGAAGTTAAACGTGAAAACCATTCCAGATCGCTTTCCACTCCCTGTACTGGGTGATCTTTTACGTAATATCGGAGATAACAAAGTCTTTTCAACCCTGGATTTGTTACAAGGGTTTTGGCAAGTCCGTCTTCACGAGGACAGCCAAGAGCTAACTGCATTCTCCACTCCTACAGGTCATTATCACTTCCTCCGTATGGCGTTTGGATTACGATCTTCCCCTATCACGTTCTCAAGGCTCATGACTAATATCTTTAGAGGTCTCATAGGTAATGCACTTATGGTGTACTTAGATGACGTAATCGTCATGTCTAAAGACGTGGATACACACTTGAAAAGACTTGATGTAGTACTTGGTAAGCTTGAAGAAGCCAATTTAAAGATCAAACTGTCTAAATGTCAATTTTTCAGATCAGAAATTAAGTTTCTTGGTCACGTAGTCACTCCTAGAGGGGTTACGACTGACCAAAGTAAAGTAACTGCAGTACTAAATTTTCCAACTCCCAAAACTGCTGATGCCGTAAGATCCTTTGTGGGCTTAGCAGGTTTTTATAGATCTTTCATTGCCAATTTTTCTTCCATAGCTGCTCCTCTAACTGAGTTTCTTAAGAAAGATGCTCCTTTTGTTTGGACCTTCCGTCAAGAAAGAGCATTCCAAACTCTAAAAGAAAAGCTAACATCTGCTCCAATTTTGAAATTTCCAGATTTTTCTAAGCCCTTCTATCTGACAACTGATGCTAGTTCAATTGGTATAGGTGCCGTACTAGCTCAGAAGACCGATGGCAAGTACAACGCAGTTGCATTTGCTAGCCGAGTCCTTACGAAGGCTGAACGTAATTATACAGTAACTGAGCAAGAAGCTTTAGCAATAGTATGGTCTTTAAAGCACTTCCGAGACATTATTTATCAGTACTCTGTTCATGTCTTGACAGACCATGCTCCACTGATACCCTTATTCCAGAACAAACAACCTACTGGAAGGTTAGCTAGATGGACCTTGACTATCCAAGAGTTCAATCCCACCTTTGAGCATTTACCTGGCAAGTCAAATGTAGTCGCAGATGCCTTATCACGACATGTTAGTATAGTAACTGCAGACCCTCCATTTAGTGCTGAAGATGTAAAGAATGCTCAACGAACAGATCCCATGTGGTCTGGTGTGATTCGATTCCTGCTCCAGGAAGATCTTATTCTGACTGTGAAGCCACCAGCACCCATCAGTGACTTTGTCATGAACCAAGAATTACTGTATCGAACAGCCGAGTTGGGTACTCCTAGCAGAAGAGTATACCAGTTAGTAATTCCACAGTCACTAGTGAATGTAGCCTTACAGCTAGTTCACGATGTACCAGGTGTTGCACACCCTGGTATGGATCGATCAGTAAAACAAGCCAGATTGAAATACTTTTGGCCTCGTATGGCAACTGATATTTATGAGTATGTTAAGAAATGTAGTGTCTGCATGCAACATAAAGGTAATGCTAATGGTCCTAATCCAATCCAAGTATATCCAACTACTAGCGAACCGTGGGAAAGAGTTGCGCTAGATTTGTTAACTAATTTCCAATGTTCCCTCCAAGGTAACAAACATCTGTGTGTTATGGTAGACCATTTCACCAGATATTGTGAGTTAGTTCCTATTGCAGATAAGACTGCCGAGACAGTAGCTAAAGCGTTTAAAGAACGCATTATCTGCAGGCATACCACCCCTAAGTCCCTAGTAACAGATAATGGAGGTGAATTCTGTAATGAAATTCTTGAAAATTTGTGCACCTTGTACAAGATCTCTAAATCCACCATTGTTCCTCATCATCCTGCCAGCAATGGGTTAGCGGAACGAACCAATAAGAAAGTACTTGATGTCTTGAGAGCCACTATCAATCCCAACAGTGAAACTTGGGATGAAGTTATACCTGATGTGCAGTGTGCTATAAATTCTGCTTACAATGTTTCTATAGGTGACACTCCACATTATGCATTGTACGGTGTAGATAAACGTTTGCCTTATGAGTTGTTATATTCTAATCCGAAACCAAATTACAACCCTGATGATTTCATAGCAACTCGTACCAGCTTAGCTCAAAGTGTTTTTAGAAGAATCCGTGAAACACTTCATAAATCAACAGCTGAATTTACAAGAGTCGCAAACACTCGAGCAAAGCCGTCCAAAATCAAAGTAGGTTCGAGAGTTATGCTGATTAACTTTAACAAAACGTCTGCAATGCCAAAGCTTGATCAAAAGTTTGTTGGTCCTTATCGAGTAGTTGAACATATCACTGGTAATAAGTATAAGGTTAGAGAGATTAGTACTGGTCAGTATAAAGAATCGCATTTAGATCATATGAAGTTAGTATGTGATGATAATGATGTTCCAACCCAGACTAATGTGACAGACTCTGACAATCCTCCTGATCCTGTACTCTCTTCCTCTGATACTCAGTCAGACGATCAACCTGAATGTCGTTATTCCCTACGTACACGACAGGTATTGAGAAGTCCTCAAGTATCATTTGTAACTTCCAATTCAGATTTGCCTCAAATACAGCATGAGTTAGCCAGTGCTACAGAGTTTGATCCTCCCAGAGATGACACCCATTCTGTATATGTCAATCTCACCCTAGCAGAGTTGGGGTTAAATGTAAATAACCTGTATAGATGAATAATTACAGTATCAACTTACCAGTATTCAAGAATTTTTTTTTTTGAGTTCATGTTCTCTCCGCATTCTGAGAGTTAACAGTCTAGATTTGAGTGCACCGAATCTGCCTTTCTGTTAAACACTCTTTCTTTGTATATATTCCCCCCTCAGAATCCGTAGATCACATGAATACAGATCGATCGATCAAAATTTTTTTTTTTATCACTTCTATTGTGTAATCTCAACGTTGAGTTTTAAGTTGTGCTATATTATACCTTGTATTGCATTACAGTTTCAGTTACGTAAGCTTCCATTCCAATGTTCTACTTATGTATGTTATAATGTTTAATTGTTGTGTACTTTGACATTGTATAGAATCAGCCCAAGCCGTACACCTGCCATCTCTAGTTTGTATTAGTTGTATGTCGGGACGACATACGTTAGCGTCGCCGAGCTCTCAGTAGCAGTAACCAGTTACCAGTAACCAGTGTACCAGTAGTTAGTCTCTGCCTGAGTCACTGTCTATTCATATTGTGCTGACCTAGCAGTATTCAAAGACCCCCTCACATATGGGTACTGTGGGCGGCCAGTCAGTTGACGAGAGTGAGCAAGAGAGATAGGTTACGGCTGTAAGGGCGCTCCCCACATTATCTGTAATTATACGTACTACCAGCCTACGTGAGTATTACTTTACCCAATCCACGTGTTCGAACTCCCACATGATATATGTGAGCGAAAGACTTTGATAAAATATGGGTTGTGGAGTTAGATTTAAATAGCGTGCTGGTAACAATATTCAAGAATGAACACTTCGCAGAACAAACTTTTATCGGGAGAAAGTTTAGATATGTATAAATCATTATTAGTGAATAAAATCGATCAGAATGGTGTTCCAATAAAAGTTTAGTGGCAACCACAGTGTTCTTCTCTTAACACTACTTGAAGAATGACACGCTTGTGTAACATTGGGAATCTATATTGTGGAAGTGGTTCGCCAGCCAGTGGCTTCTTCAGTCCAATACAGAGAAGAACGGTGGAAGATGAGGAGGAGTTTTAGGTAATTATTCAAGAATCGATGTGTTTAGTCCATCAGTCTTGATTAATGGACTGAACACACCGACTCCAGACTGAGGGACTGATTACCTCAAAGTCCTTCTCATCTTCCACCGTTCTCTGTATTAGACTGAAGATGCCACTGGCTGGTGAAACATTTTCTCAAAAGTTCCCAAATGTTGCAAAAGTGTCTCATTTTCTAAACCACTTATGCCACGAACAGCACTTGTTTTAACTTAGTACTGCATAATTTCCTTCCCCCCTCCTCTCTCTGTTTTCTTTTCTTTTCTTTTATCACACCTCTCATCCATTTCTTATTCCAAGTAAATAAGAAGCAGATGTGACCGAATCTGTATTTTCAATATATTTATGTTTACTTGTACACCAAACTTTAATTGTTGAATATCTTACCCGGGTGAAATGTTTTGACCGTTCGAATTTCAAGTTTGTCTTTAAAGACAGGTTGGGGTTAATTGGGAAGTCTTCTTGTATTTAAAAACAGGATGATGAATCCTGAATCATTTAGAATGGTTATAAATCTGTTAATGGTTGTGAGACCATCATCTTCCAGGTGGGTGCCATGATCCTGGTGAAGCTCTTCTCATTTAGAAAGTTAGAGCTACCCTTCCCCTCCTTGGATCAAACCTGATTGCCTCCCATTTGCAGATGATATACGACCCCGTCAGGTTTAGCACTTCTCCAGTAATGTAATCCAGGGATTGTCTCCACCTCACCCCGTTTTCAGAGCAGGTTTCCAAAATTTATATTACATTTTATATTACAGGGGCATGAACTTTTAAAACACACTGGATGGTAAAGGTAAGTATATACATGAATGGTACATAGGCCAGAAAGATACATCATAATTTACTCCTGGAAAATCCTAGAGGGACTGGTCCCAAATCACTCCATACGAAAGCAAAAGATTGGGCAGGCAGAGCATCTTCCTCTAGTGAAAAGCAGGAGCGCTGTGAGTACACTAAAAGATAATAAAATAAGTGTCAGGGTCCCCAAATTCAACTTCTCAGCATAAATCAGGGGGATTACCAATAGATCCCTAGTTGTTTGCCGTTTATGAGACAAAAGATTAGCAATTCTGCCTGGGTGCAGAACGTTCAGTAGGCTTCACTTTCACACTTAATGATCGTACGGTAGAACATTACTGGATGGTTACTGTCTACCATGCTATTGCACCCTGGCTTTTCATTCTTGTATTTTGCTCTGTCTGGATAACCTTCCGCTATCATAAGACGTATTTACAGTTCGAGGATTATGAACCAGTTCCTGCAGTATTTTCCAGGTGTAAATTATGAAATGTCTTCCTAGCCTGCACTGCGTGGATAGCGTGAAGGATTTAGATATTCTTATTGTTGAGTAGTTGTTGGGGGGGTGGGGTTCTTATAGGTCGCCCGCCCAGAGTAATAACCAAATTTGTCTAGCACTGATGGTGTACATTGTGCTAACCTTACAAGTTAGCTCAGCATTGCTGAATGAATGTACGATGCAGCTTACGTCATGGTGTACGTAGTGTTCAGCATACTATATATGAATTAATGTATGACGCAGCTAACATAAAGTAGTTATCTCAGCTGATAGAGGGCATGTGATCTCCCTAATTAGGCCTGGCTTGTTTGCCTGACCATAATGAAGTGAGGGCAGGGTGCGTGTGCTGTTCTTACCTGGGTACCAAGACTGGGTTAGCTCCCGCGCCTACCAAAATGACCCAAGATAAGATGATAATAGATGAATCCTACGGGGAGTCATTGTGACCCATTCTCACCCTCCCTCGCCTGCTATATCACCCTGCTGATCTGTTCTCTCTGTTACTGCCCTGACCTATTGTCTTTATCCCTGCCCCTTTCTCTCCATCCCTGCTGTTCTTTCTACCCCAATTCTGTTCTCTATCCCTAACCCCACTACTTAACTAATTTAAGACAACGCTATTACAGAATTTTTATGTTTTTTTCTGCCAATAAATGGAATAATTTTTTGCTACATCTTGTGGGGTAAGACCACAAAAACAAATGCTACATCCTGTGTAGTATAACATGAAAACAAATGCTACAATATATATATAATATATATATATATATATATATATATATATATATATATATATATATATATATATATATATATATATATATATATATATATATATATATAGGTAGTAGGTTGGTAGACAGCAACCACCCAGGGAAGTACTACCGTCCTGCCAGATGACTGTGAAACAGAAACCTGTAACTGTTTTGCATGATGGATTGCTGGTTTCTTTTTCTGTCTCATAAACACGCTAGATAACAGGGATATCTTGCTACTCCTATTTACACTTTGGTCACACTTCACAGACACGCACATGCATATATATATACATCTAGGTTTTTCTCCTTTTTCTAAATAGCTCTTGTTCTTCTTTATTTCTTCTATTGTCCATGGGGAAGTGGAAAAGAATCTTTCCTCCGTAAGCCATGCGTGTCGTATGAGGCGACTAAAATGCCGGGAGCAATGGGCTAGTAACCCCTTCTCCTGTAGACATTTACTAAAAAAGAGAAGAAGAAAAACTTTATAAAACTGGGATGCTTAAATGTGCGTGGATGTAGTGCGGATGACAAGAAACAGATGATTGCTGATGTTATGAATGAAAAGAAGTTGGATGTCCTGGCCCTAAGCGAAACAAAGCTGAAGGGGGTAGGGGAGTTTCAGTGGGGGGGAAATAAATGGGATTAAATCTATAGTATCTGAGAGAGTTAGAGTAAAGGAAGGGGTAGCAGTAATGTTAAATGATCAGTTATGGAAGGAGAAAAGAGAATATGAATGTGTAAATTCAAGAATTATGTGGATTAAAGTAAAGGTTGGATGCGAAAAGTGGGTCATAATAAGCGTGTATGCAACTGGAGAAGAGAGGAATGTAGAGGAGAGAGATTTTGGGAGATGTTAAGTGAATGTATAGGAGCCTTTGAACCAAGTGAGAGAGTAATTGTGGTTGGGGACCTGAATGCTAAAGTAGGAGAAACTTTTAGAGAGGGTGTGGTAGGTAAGTTTGGGGTGCCAGGTGTAAATGATAATGGGAGCCCTTTGATTGAACTTTGTATAGAAAGGGGTTTAGTTATAGGTAATGCATATTTTAAGAAAAAGAGGATAAATAAGTATACAAGATATGATGTAGGGCGAAATGACAGTAGTTTGTTGGATTATGTATTGGTAGATAAAAGACTGTTGAGTAGACTTCAGGATGTACATGTTTATAGAGGGGCCACAGATATATCAGATCACTTTCTAGTTGTAGCTACACTGAGAGTAAAAGGTAGATGGGATACAAGGAGAATAGAAGCATCAGGGAAGAGAGAGGTGAAGGTTTATAAACTAAAAGAGGAGGCAGTTAGGGTAAGATATAAACAGCTATTGGAGGATAGATGGGTTAATGAGAGCATAGGCAATGGGGTCGAAAAGGTATGGGGTAGGTTTAAAAATATAGTGTTAGAGTGTTCAGCAGAAGTTTGTGGTTACAGGAAAGTGGGTGCGGGAGGGAAGAGGAGCGATTGGTGGAATGATGATGTAAAGAGAGTAGTAAGGGAGAAAAAGTTAGCATATGAGAAGTTTTTACAAAGTAGAAGTGATGCAAGGAGGGAAGAGTATATGGAGAAAAAGAGAGAGGTTAAGAGAGTGGTGAAGCAATGTAAAAAGAGAGCAAATGAGAGAGTGGGTGAGATGTTATCAACAAATTTTGTTGAAAATAAGAAAAAGTTTTGGAGTGAGATTAACAAGTTAAGAAAGCCTAGACAACAAATGGATTTGTCAGTTAAAAATAGGAGAGGAGAGTTATTAAATGGAGAGTTAGAGGTATTGGGAAGATGGAGGGAATATTTTGAGGAATTGTTAAATGTTGATGAAGATAGGGAAGCTGAGATTTCGTGTATAGGACAAGGAGGAATAACATCTTGTAGGAGTGAGGAAGAGCCAGTTGTGAGTGTGGGGGAAGTTCGTGAGGCAGTAGGTAAAATGAAGGGGGTAAGGCAGCCGGGATTGATGGGATAAAGATAGAAATGTTAAAAGCAGGTGGGGATATAGTTTTGGAGTGGTTGGTGCAATTATTTAATAAATGTATGGAAGAGGGTAAGGTACCTAGGGATTGGCAGAGAGCATGCATAGTTCCTTTGTATAAAGGCAAAGGGGATAGAAGAGAGTGCAAAAATTATAGGGGGATAAGTCTGCTGAGTATACCTGGTAAAGTGTATGGTAGAGTTATTGTTGAAAGAATTAAGAGTAAGACGGAGAATAGGATAGCAGATGAACAAGGAGGCTTTAGGAAAGGTAGGGGGTGTGTGGACCAGGTGTTTACAGTGAAACATATAAGTGAACAGTATTTAGATAAGGCTAAAGAGGTCTTTGTGGCATTTATGGATTTGGAAAAGGCATATGACAGGGTGGATAGGGGGGCAATGTGGCAGATGTTGCAAGTGTATGGTGTAGGAGGTAGGTTACTGAAAGCATTGAAGAGTTTTTATGAGGATAGTGAGGCTCAAGTTAGAGTATGTAGGAAAGAGGGAAATTATTTCCCAGTAAAAGTAGGCCTTAGACAAGGATGTGTGATGTCACCGTGGTTGTTTAATATATTTATAGATGGGGTTGTAAGAGAAGTAAATGCGAGGGTCTTGGCAAGAGGCGTGGAGTTAAAAGATAAAGAATCACACACAAAGTGGGAGTTGTCACAGCTGCTCTTTGCTGATGACACTGTGCTCTTGGGAGATTCTGAAGAGAAGTTGCAGAGATTGGTGGATGAATTTGGTAGGGTGTGCAAAAGAAGAAAATTAAAGGTGAATACAGGAAAGAGTAAGGTTATGAGGATAACAAAAAGATTAGGTGATGAAAGACTGAATATCAGATTGGAGGGAGAGAGTATGGAGGAGGTGAATGTATTCAGATACTGGGGAGTGGACGTGTCAGTGGATGGGTCTATGAAAGATGAGGTGAATCATAGAATTGATGAGGGGAAAAGAGTGAGTGGTGCACTTAGGAGTCTGTGGAGACAAAGAACTTTGTCCTTGGAGGCAAAGAGGGGAATGTATGAGAGTATAGTTTTACCAACGCTCTTATATGGGTGTGAAGCATGGGTGATGAATGTTGCAGCGAGGAGAAGGCTGGAGGCAGTGGAGATGTCATGTCTGAGGGCAATGTGTGGTGTGAATATAATGCAGAGAATTCGTAGTTTGGAAGTTAGGAGGAGGTGCGGGATTACCAAAACTGTTGTCCAGAGGGCTGAGGAAGGGTTGTTGAGGTGGTTCGGACATGTAGAGAGAATGGAGCGAAACAGAATGACTTCAAGAGTGTATCAGTCTGTAGTGGAAGGAAGACGGGGTAGGGGTCGGCCTAGGAAAGGTTGGAGAGAGGGGGTGAAGGAGGTTTTGTGTGCGAGGGGCTTGGACTTCCAGCAGGCATGCATGAGCGTGTTTGATAGGAGTGAATGGAGACAAATGGTTTTTAATACTTGACGTGCTGTTGGAGTGTGAGCAAAGTAACATTTATGAAGGGTTTCAGGGAAACCGGCAGGCCGGACTTGAGTCCTGGAGATGGGAAGTACAGTGCCTGCACTCTGAAGGAGGGGTGTTAATGTTGCAGTTTAAAAACTGTAGTGTAAAGCACCCTTCTGGCAAGACAGTGATGGAGTGAATGATGGTGAAAGTTTTTCTTTTTCGGGCCACCCTGCCTTGGTGGGAATCGGCCAGTGTGATAATAAATATATACAGTGGACCCCCGCGTAACGATCGCCTCCGAATGCGACCAATTATGTAAGTGTATTTATATAAGTGCGTTTGTATGTGTATGTTTGGGGGTCTGAAATGGACTAATCTACTTCACAATATTCCTTATGGGAACAAATTCGGTCAGTACTGGCACCTGAACATACTTCTGGAGTGAAAAAATATCGTTAACCGGGGGTCCACTGTATATATATATGTCGTGCCGAATATGTAAAACTGGTCAATTAGCAAGAACTCATTTAAAATTAAGTCCTTTCTAAAATTTTCTCTTATACATTTAAAGATATATTTTTTCATTAATGTTAATGTAAAAATTTTTAATTTTGCACCCAAAGAATCTTTGAAAACTTACCTAACCTTATTATAGCAAGAACAATTTATTTTAGCCTAACCCAACTATGTATATTTTAGATTTGTTTACAATAATTTAATACTAAACAAACACAGTGAAATGTATTTATTTCGTTAGGTTCAGAATGATTTTGGCTAAATTATTGCATACACAAATTTTCGCTTGTCCTGTATGGCAAGATGAGCGTTGCTATTTAAGCCAAGATCGCAAGTTCTGCCTATTCGGCACGACATATATATATATATATATATATATATATATATATATATATATATATATATATATATATATATATTATATTATATTATATATATATTATTATTATTTATTATTATTATTATCACACTGGCCGATTCCCACCAAGGCAGGGTGGCCCGAAAAAGAAAAACTCTCACCATCATTCACTCTATCACTGTCTTGCCAGAAGGGTGCTTTACACTACAGTTTTTAAACTGCAACATTAACACCCCTCCTTCAGAGTGCAGGCACTGTACTTTCCATCTCCAGGACTCAAGTCCAGCCTGCCGGTTTCCCTGAACCCCTTCATAAATGTTACTTTGCTCACACTCCAACAGCACGTCAAGTATTAAAAATCATTTGTCTCCATTCACTCCTATCAAACACGCTCACGCATGCCTGCTGGAAGTCCAAGCCCCTCACACACAAAACCTCCTTTACCCCCTCCCTCCAACCTTTCCTAGGCCGACCCCTACCCCGCGTTCCTTCCACTACAGACTGATACACTCTTGAAGTCGTTCTGTTTCGCTCCATTCTCTCTACATGTCCGAACCACCTCAACAACCCTTCCTCTGCCCTCTGGAAAACAGTTTTGGTAATCCCGCACCTCCAAACTTCCAAACTACGAATTCTCTGCATTATATTCACATCACACGTTGCCCTCAGACATGACATCTCCACTGCCTCCAGCCTTCTCCTCGCTGCAACATTCATCACCCATGCTTCACACCCATATAAGAGCATTGGTAAAACTATACTCTCATACATTCCCCTCTTTGCCTCCAAGGACAAAGTTCTTTGTCTCCACCTTTGTCTCCACAGACTCCTAAATGCACCACTCACCCTTTTCCCCTCATCAATTCTATGATTCACCTCATCTTTCATAGACTCATCCGCTGACACGTCCACTCCCAAATATCTGAATACATTCGCCTCCTCCATACTCTCTCAATCCAATCTGATATCCAATCTTTCATCACCTAATCTTTTTGTTATCCTCATAATCTTACTCTTTCCTGTATTCACCTTTAATTTTCTTCTTTTGTACACTCTACCAAATTCATCCACCAATCTCTGCAACTTCTCTTCAGAATCTCCCAAGAGCACAGTGTCATCAGCAAAGAGCAACTGTGACAACTCCCACTTTGTGTGATTCTTTATGTTTTAACTCCACGCCTCTTGCCAAGACCCTCGCATTTACTTCTCTTACAACCCCATCTATAAATATATTAAACAACCACGGTGACATCACACATCCTTGTCTAAGGCCTACTTTTACTGGGAAATAATTTCCCTCTTTCCTACATACTCTAACTTGAGCCTCAATATCCTCGTAAAAACTCTTCACTGCTTTCAGTAACCTACCTCCTACACCATACACCTGCAACATCTGCCACATTGCCCCCCTATCCACCCTGTCATATGCCTCTTTCAAATCCATAAATGCCACAAAGACCTCTTTAGCCTTATCTAAATACTGTTCACTTATATGTTTCACTGTAAACACCTGGTCCACACACCCTCTACCTTTCCTAAAGCCTCCTTGTTCATCTGCTATTCTATTCTCCG
>NC_091326.1:24220375-24270375 GCF_038502225.1 Cherax quadricarinatus
TGGAGGGATTGAGGATGAGTCCCAAGGCTTCTCCCTGTGTCTTCACCAGTTGTAGGTCCTCTAACATGGACTCTTCAGTACATGCCAGAGTGCCATCATCCAGGTACCAAATGTTGAGCTCACTGTGGAAGCTGGAAATTAGTTCTCTTACTGCCACGCAGAAGAGAAATGGAGTGAGTGGAACACCCTCTGATGAGGGAATTTCGTGTTCACCAAACAAAAGAATTGAGGGTTTCCTGTAGCCAGCTGAAATGAAGGTAAAAAGACTAGGGAACCGATCCCGAACAGCTGGCAAGACCATATCTTTCTTCACCATATTAAAGACATTTCTAAAGTCAAGTTTTACTTTGGCCTTATCTTCTAGTAAGTCCCTGATGTAGGCCCTTGCCACATTAGCTGTGGCTTCACTGCCTTGAGAGATCCCAAAGCCCAGTTGGTGTGGTTAGAGTAAACTGGTAGCTTCTAGGCGAATGTTTCTTACTGGTGCTTTGGCAACGAGACGACGAAGAGTGTTACCAACAGCAGTGGGTCTGATTCCCCCATCCTTCTTCAAAGCCCATAGTGCTGCTTCAAAAAAAAGAAAGGTTTAACTTTTTCTGGGATTTGCCCAGCCAGGCAGTTGTTGACGAAGGTTGTTAACTCGGCGAGAAGAATTGATGCAGATGCGATGCGCTGAGTACTGGATTTACCGTCTCTTTGATGTGTTGTGGTCACATTCCAGTGTAACCTGCAGATCCTTCTGGAAATGACACTGTCGCCTTATAGACTTCTGATTCTGGCAAAATTAATTGTTCAGTGATGGGGGTCTTCCTCAGGGTTGTTGATGGCTGTGGTGCCCCTTGTTTGCTTGTCTCTTAGTGCTTGGGCTGTGGTCTCATCTTTGTGAGCAAGTGTCGTCACTTACAATTATTCTGATTGCTCCCACTGTTTTCAGTGGAATTTTTCTTGGGTCTACCTCTGTGATTCCTTCGATGATGGGGCAGAGGGACACAATTATCTGTTCTTGGGTAGTTGCGCACTGCCTTGATGACTGATGTGGTTAGCAGTTTGCCTCGTCTTTAAGGAACTGCAAGACAGACGTTGCCGAACAGGAGTAGGTTGCGCCATGCTTTAATGGTGCCTCGGGCTTCTAAGTTGGTGGAACCTCCATTCACCTGCTTAAGAAGGTCTGTGAATTTCCCTGCTGCATATGGATGAGCCGCTTTAGGGATGTGGGATGGGGTAGTGCTAGCAGTGGATTTGAATGTCAGCAGAAGGTTTTCGCAAGTGAGGAGGTTGCCATTGGAATTGTCATCTGCCTGTGGAGGCTGTGGGCTGCTCTCTCCTGGGGGCCTATGTGATCCCAGTGTGCACAAATAAGACCATCCTTGTTGCATGCTCGAAACTCTCCACACACCTGACATGTGCCTCTTCTTTCATTGTTGGGTGCACTGTTTCCCTGGCTTTGTGGCTGGCTAAATCATCTGCCATACCTCAAACTGTGTGGTAAGCCCGGGCTGAAGGAAAAATGGCGCATGGCACATACTGCATGTGGTTCATGGTAGTGGCGGGGCAGGAGAGGGGTCTCCTGCCTCTGTGGTGGACGGTGGAAGAGAGGTAGGTGTGGAGGGTGTGTGATGAGACAGGCCGGCCTGACGGAGTGGTGCACCCAGACATGTCACTATACACCACTATGCTCTGTGCACAGCCCCCCACTATAAACGACATGCCACTGTACACTACACATGGTATGCACATGTTAAGCACATACTATGCACTGTACACTGTATACACTACACACGGTGAACAAACACAACATTATCGTCACGAGAACATGGCGCGCCTATTTGGAGAAGGGGAAGTGGGAAGGACGCAGTTTTACCCCTCCTCCACATCATCATCATCATCATCATCATCATCTTGCCTACCCTCACCGACTACAAACTCTGTCCATACAATAGAGCGGAAAAATAATGTAAGGGACCTGGGAGTAGTAATGTCTGAGGATCTCACTTTCGAGGATCACAAGTGCCACGATCACGAGTGCAAAGAAAATGATAGGATGGATAATGAGAACGTTCAAAACGAGAGATACCAAGCCAGTGATGATCCTTTTCAAATCACTTGTTCTCTCTAGGCTGGAATACTGCTGTACGTTAACATCTCCATTCAAAGCAGGTGAAATTGCAGATCTAGAGAGTGTACAGAGATCCTTTACTGCACCTTAACTACTGGGAACACTTGGAAGCACTTGATTTGTACTCGTTGGAATGCAGGAGGGAGAGATATATATCATAATCTACACTTGGAAAATCCTGGAAGGAATGGTCCCGAATCTGCACTCAGAAATCACTCCCTACGAAAGTAAAAGACTGGGCAGGCGATGCAAAATACCCCCAATTAAAAGTAGGGGCGCCATTGGTACGCTAAGAGAAAACACCATAAGTGTCCGGGGCCCAAGACTGTTCAACAGTCTCCCCTCAAGCATTAGGGGAATTACCAATAAACCCCTGGCTGCCTTCAAGAGAGCTGGACAGATACCTAAAGTCAGTGCCGGATCAGCCGGGCTGTGGCTCGTACGTTGGACTGCGTGCGGCCAGCAGTAACAGCCTAACCATACTACGGGCGGGATTTGAACCCGCGGTCAGAGAGTCTCAAAACTCCAGACCTTCGCGTTAGCCACTGGACCAGCTAGCCACAATAAGATTCGTCCAACTAGGTATATTTCTACACCATGGGAAGGTTAGCATAGGCACCACTGTGACCACAAATGCAAATTTTTACAGACGAATCTCAGCTAGCGTGGCCGTGACGAGCTCTAGCTCAAGTCCCCTCACTGCTGTCAACATGACGCACGAAATCGTAATGACACTATTGCAAACAAACCATACCACGAGCGGGATTTGAACCCGCGGTCAGAGAGTCTCAAAACTCCAGACCGTCGCATTAGCCAGTGGACCAGCAGTGAGGGGACTTGAGCTAGAGTTCGTCACGACCACGCTAGCTGGAGATTCGTCTGTAAAAACTTGCATTTGTGGTCACAGTGGTGCCTATGCTAACCTTCCTATGGTGTAGAAATATACCTAGTTGGACGAATCTTATTGTGGCTAGCTGGTCCAGTGGCTAACGCGACGGTCTGGAGTTTTGAGACTCTCTGACCGCGGGTTGAAATCCCGCCCGTGGTATGGTTTGTTTGCAATCGTGTTATTACGATTTCGTGAGTCAAGTAACAGCCTAGTTGATCAAGCCCTGATCCACCGGGAGGCCTGGTCATGGACCGGGCCGCGGGGGCGTTGATCCCCGGAATAACCTCCAGGTAACATCTACCCAAATATATAGGGGGTGGTAGGAGAGGAAAATATTCAAACAGCTCCGGGAAGATCCTTGAGTTTTCCCTGAGGTACGTTTATTGTCTTCATGTGGTTCTCGCTCACCAGAAGAACCTTAGAAAACTTACCTAACCTTATTATAACAAGCGCAATTTAATTTAGCCTAATCCAACTAAATATATTTTAGATGAGTTTATAGTAATTTAATAATAAGCAAAGTGAAATATATCTTTTTTCGTTAGGTTCAGAATGATTTTTGCGAATTTACTGCATACGCAAATTTTCGCTTGCTTTAATCGGCAAGAAGAGAGTTGCTATTTAAGCCAAAATCGCAAGTCTTACCTATTCGGCACGACATAATACACACACACACACACACACACCACACACACCACACACACCACACACACACACCACACACACCACACACACCACACACACGCACACACACACGCACACACACACCACACACATACGCACCACACACATACGCACCACACACATACGCACCACACACATATGCACCACACACATACGCACCACACATACGCACCACACATACACACCACACACACCACACACATACCCACCACCCACAGATGCACCACACACATACGCACCACACACATACGCACCACACACATATGCACCACACACATACGCACCACACACACACACACCACACACATACACACCACACATACGCACCACACACATACGCACCACACACATACGCACCACACACATACGCACCACACACATACGCACCACACACATACGCACCACACACATACGCACCACACACATACGCACCACACACATACGCACCGCACATACGCACCACACACATACGCACCACACACATACGCACCACACACATACGCACCACACACACACACACCACACACACACACCACACACATACGCACCACACATATGCACCACACACATACGCACCACACATACGCACCACACACATACGCACCACACACATACGCACCACACACATATGCACCACACACATACGCACCACACACATACGCACCACACACATACGCACCACACACATACGCACCACACACACATACACCAAACACACGCACACACACACACACACACACACACACACACACACACACACACACACACACCACACCACACACACACACACACCACACACACACACCACACACACACACACACACCACACACACCACACACACCACACATACCACACACACCACACACACCACACACACACCACACACACCACACACACTTCACACACACTCCACACACACACCACACACACACCACACACACACACCACACACACACACCACACACACACACCACACACACACACCACACACACACATCACACACCACACACACACCACACACACACCACACACCACACACACACCACACACACACCACACACACACCACACACACACACACACACACACACACACACACACACACACACACACACACACACACACACACACACACACACACACACACACACACACACACACACACACACACACACACACACACACACCACACACACCACACACACCACACACACCACACACACCACACACACCACACACACACACCACGCACACACACACACCACACACACACCACACACCACACCACACACACACACACACACCATATGAAAATGACTTGGCAGCGAAAGCCAAATCTGACCCGAAGCTGTTGTACAGCCACATCATGAGGAAAACAACAGTGAAGGACCAGGTAATCAGGCTAAGGAAGGAAGGAAGAGGTCACAAGAAACGACCGCGATGTGAGGAACTCAACATGATATTCAGAGAAGTGTTCACAGAGGAGACAGAAGGGACTCCAGAAGGACGAAGGGGTGGGGTGCAACACTTAGTGTAGGACACATTACATACAACCGAGGAAGAAGTAAAGAGGCTGCTGAGCGAGCTAGACACCTCAGAGGTGATGGGTCCGGGTAACATCTCTCAATGGGCCCTGAGAGAGGGAGCAGAGGTGCTATGTGTACCCCTAACAACAATATTCAACACATCTGTTCTAAACAGGGAGATTATCTGAGGTAAGGAAAACAACAGATGTAGTCCCAGTTTTTAAGAAAATGAGACAGACAAGCACTAAACAATAGACCATTGTCACTGACATGTACAGTATGCAAAGTCATGGAGAAAATTATCAGGAGAAGAGTGGTGGAACACCTAGAAAGTAATGAGCTTATCAACAACAGCCAACATGGTTTCAGGGACGGGAAATCATGTGTCACAAACCTACTGGAGTTTTATGACAGGGTGACAGCAGTAGGACAAGAGAGATAGGGGTGGTTAGCTTGCATTTTCTTCGACTGTATGACGGCGTTTGACACAGTTTCAAACTGAACGACCAGGCAAGAATAACAGGGAAAGCACTACAATGGATCAGGGAATACCTCTCAGAAAGACAGCAGCGAGTCATGGTACGTGGCGAGGTGTCAGCGTGTGCGCCTGTGACGAGTGGGGTTCCACAGGGGTCAGTCCTAGGACCTGTGCTGTTTCTGGTATTTGTGAACAACATGACGAAGTGTCCCTGTGTGCAGATGTGAAGTTGATGAGAATTCAGTCGGACGAGGAACAGGCAGAACTACAAAGGGATTTGGACAGGCTGCAGACCTGGTCCAACAATTGGCTCCTGAAGTTCAACCCCGCCAAGTGCAAAGTCATGCAGCTTGGGGATGGGCAAAGGAGACTGCAAACGGAGTACAGTCTAGGGGAACAGAGACTACAAACCCCTCTCAAAGAAAAAGATCTTGGGGTGAGTATAACACCAGGCACATCTCCTGAGGCGCACATCAACCAAATAACTGCTGCAGCATATGGGCGCCTAGCAAACCTAAGAACAGCATTCTGCCATCTTAATAAGGAATCGTTCAGGATCCTGTACACTGTGTACTTTACGCCCATATTGGAGTATGCGTCTCCAGTTTCAAACCCACATCTAGCCAAGCACGTAAATATACTAGAGAAAGTGCAAAGGTTTGCAACAAGAATAGTCCCAGAGCTAAGGGGCCTGTCCTACGAGGAGAGGTTAAGGGAAATCGACCTGACGACACTGGAGGACAGGAGAGAGGGGAGACATGATAACATATAAAATACTGAGAGAAATTGACAAGGTGGACAGAGAGAGAATGTTCCAGAGATGGGACACTGCAACAAGGGGACACAGGAATGTTAGGAAGTATTTCTTCAGTCACAGAGTTGCCAGGAAGTGGAATAGTTTGGGAAGCGATGTAGTGGAGGTAGGATCCATTCTTAGCTTTAAGCAGAAGTATGATAAAGCGGATGGTGCAGGGAGAATGACTCATTAGCGGGCAGTGAAGAGGCGGAACCAGGAGCTATGGCTCGACCCCTGCAACCACAACTAGGTGAGCACACACACACACACACACACACATACATCTATATATATATATATATATATTATATATATATATATATATATATATATATATATATATATATATATATATATATATATATATTATATATACGTATATATATACAAGAATGGATGGGATTTGAACCATGTGTCAACAGTATTACTTACGTTAAGTAAAAGGACACAGATGTAACTAATGTGACATTTTATTGTGGCAACGTTTCGCTCTCCAGGAGCTTTATCAAGCCGTTACAAACAATACATGGACACAGAGTGTATATAGGCTTAAGAATGAGGTGTAATGCTAGTGGTAGTAGTAATAATAATATTAGTTGTAGTAGTAATTGTTCTACAATATTGTATCACTACTAATACTGCTACCACTAGTATTACACCTCACTGTAAGCCTATATATACCCTCTGTGTCTATATATTTTGTTACGGCTTGATAAAGCTCCTGGAGAGCGAAACGTTGCCACAATAAAATGTCACATTAGTTGCACTTGCTTCCTTTTACATAATATGTTGTCGGTAATTCTACCAATATTAATACAGTATTACTTACATAGTATACTTGCATATATTTCCTAGCAAAATTTATAGGCAGGCTCCTTGGCCAAGCCTGATGTCACGTGACCCACGTTTGAAACACGCAGCTTTGCCCCTGGCCTCCCTTTCGACTTTCGACTAAGCACAGGAGCCAGCAAACTTAAGAATATAAGAAAGGAGCACTGCAGCAGGTCTATTGGCCCATGCGAGGCAGGTCCAATTCTCTCACCGGCTTAAGCCAATGCCCTAACCTTTTCGGGTCAGGTCACATTCACTTAAGGAAGGAACACAGCATCTGACCTAGTAGCAAAAGGTAGTCGGGTCCTACCACACCCACTCATGTATTTATCTAACCTGTTTTTAAAACTACACAGTGTCTTAGCTTCTATGACGGTACTCTGGAGTTCCACTCATCCACAACTCTATTACCAAACCAGGGCTTTCCTGTATCCTTCCTGAATCTGAATTTTTCCAACTTAAAACCATTGTGCAAGAAAGGTATAAAATACCGACAATATGAAAGTTAAGACACATGTGCAACATCTGGAAATCTTTATTGTAGTAGACGTTTCGCCATCCAGTGGCTTTATCAATACAGATTCTAGGACATAATAGGAAGACAGTAGAACTATATACAAAAGATGAGGTAATCAGTCCCTCGGCCTTGGAGTTAGTGTTCACAGCATCGTGGTGGAGGAGAATCTGGAGCAAAGACAAGAAGACTGGCGGTTTATATAGGCGTCAGTGGATAGGGACGGGCAGCAGACGAGGGCAAAGTCACTGGTAGGCGGGATTCCCCAGTGGAAGTAGGTCCTTCCCAAAGAGATGGGTTAGTTGCAGCAGCCGTGAAGGTCTTGTAGATGTCCTCTGAACCAAGATTCCATGATGTTGCAGTGTCTGACAAGTTGTGCAAGAAAGGTATAAAATACCGACAATATGAAAGTTAAGACACATGTGCAACATCTGGAAATCTTTATTGTAGTAAACGTTTCGCCATCCAGTGGCTTTATCAATACAGATTCTAGGACATAATAGGAAGACAGTAGAACTATATACAAAAGATGAGGTAATCAGTCCCTCGGCCTTGGAGTTAGTGTTCACAGCCACTGGATGGCGAAACGTCTACTACAATAAAGATATCCAGATGTTGCACATGTGTCTTAACTTTCATATTGTCGGTATTTTATACCTTTCTTGCACAACTTGTCAGACACTGCAACATCATGGAATCTTGGTTCAGAGGACATCTACAAGACCTTCACGGCTGCTACAACTAACCCATCTCTTTGGGAAGGACCTACTTCCACTGGGGAATCCCGCCTACCAGTGACTTTGCCCTCGTCTGCTGCCCGTCCCTATCCACTGACGCCTATATAAACCGCCAGTCTTCTTGTCTTTGCTCCAGATTCTCCTCCACCACGATGCTGTGAACACTAACTCCAAGGCCGAGGGACTGATTACTTCATCTTTTGTATATAGTTCTACTGTCTTCCTATTATGTCCTAGAATCTGTATTGATAAAGCCACTGGATGGCGAAACGTCTACTACAATAAAGATTTCCAGATGTTGCACATGTGTCTTAAAACCATTGCTGCGAGTCCTGTCTATGCTAGATATTTTTAGCATGCTATTTACATTCCCTTTATTTATTCGTGTTTTCCATTTATACACCTCCATTCATATCCCCCCTAATTCTATGCCTTTCTGGAGAGTGCAGATTCAGGGTCCTCAGTCTATCCTCATAGGGAAGATTTCTGATACGTGGGATCAACTTTGGCATCCTCCTTTGTACGTTTTCCAGTGCATTTATATCCATTCTGTAATACGGTGACCAGAACTGTACAGCATAATCTAAATGAGCCCTAACCAAAGATATATAGAATTGAAGAACAACCTGAGGACTTCTATTATTTATACTTTTTGATATGAAGCCAAGGATTCTGTTAACTTTATTGCGAACACTTGCGCATTGTCTTGGTTTCAGATTACAGGGTTACCAGAACTCCTAAATCTTTTTTGCAATCAGTAATATTAGGATCTACATTATTTAATTTATATGTCACATGGTTATTTTCCTATCCAACATTTATAAATTTGCATTTGTCTATATTAAACTGCATCTGCCACTTCTCCGACAATTGCATCAGTCTATTCAAATCATCCTGGAGTGAACATTAAAATGGTATAAAATACCGACAGGTTGTTAGGTAAGAAACATATGCAACAGTTAGGTATCTTTATTTCGAAACGTTTCGGCTACAAAGTAGGCTTCTTCAGTCGAGTACAGAAAAGTTGATAGAAGCAGAAGAGACTTGAAGACGATGTAATCAGTCCATCACCCTTAAAGTTTTGAGGTGGTCAGTCCCTCAGTCTGGAGAAGAGCATTGTTCCAAAGTCTGAAACAATATGGAGTTGAAGTGACAGGATGGAGCCTTATATAGCGCCAGGAGGTGAGACGAAGGTCACTAGTAGAAGTAAGAACACAGATGTTGGGAGGTCAGGTCCCTCTCAAATCCAACCGTTCTCACTAGTAGAGGTTGTCGAAGTTGATTGCAGGTCTGTACCAAGATACCCTTGTGTTGCAGTGTCTGACAGATTGAACATTAAAATGGTATAAAATACCGACAGGTTGTTAGGTAAGACACTGCAACACAAGGGTATCTTGGTACAGACCTGCAATCAACTTCGACAACCTCTACTAGTGAGAACGGTTGGATTTGAGAGGGACCTGACCTCCCAACATCTGCGTTCTTACTTCTACTAGTGACCTTCGTCTCACCTCCTGGCGCTATATAAGGCTCCATCCTGTTACTTCAACTCCATATTGTTTCAGACTTTGGAACAATGCTCTTCTCCAGACTGAGGGACTGACCACCTCAAAACTTTAAGGGTGATGGACTGATTACATCGTCTTCAAGTCTCTTCTGCTTCTATCAACTTTTCTGTACTCGACTGAAGAAGCCTACTGTGTAGGCGAAACGTTTCGAAATAAAGATACCTAACTGTTGCATATGTGTCTTACCTAATAACATCCTGGAGTGCTCTAATATCCTCATTAGAATGAATTGGATGGTCTATGTTGATGTCATCAGCAAATTTGCTTATGCCGCTATTTGTTCCCTCATATATGACTTTTATATAAATTGTGAACAACAGGGGGTCCAACACTGACCCCTGTGGAACACTGCTTGTGATGTGCTCCCATTCTGATTTCTCCCCATTTATGCAAATTTTCTGCTGCCTATTTGTCAGCCATACCTCAACCCAGGAAAAATTTCTCCTATTCCATGTGCCTTAAGTTTGCTCAATAGCTTCTGATGTGCAACTCTATCGAAAGCCTTACCGAAGTCCATATACACAATATCATATTCAATACCATGATCTACCTCCTGAAATATCTTAGTGAGAAAAGTTAGTAAATTCGTAAGACAGGAATGCCCCTTTGTAAAACCGTGCTGAGATTCATTAATCAATTTATGCCTTTCAAGATGGCTACGAATTGCCTCGGCTATTATTGATTCCATAAATTTTCCCACTATGGAGGTAAGGCTTATTGGTCTATAGTTCGAAGCTAAGGGCCTGTCATCTGCCTTGTAAATAGGTATTACATTTGCCATTTTCCTCTTGTCTGGCACTATGTGAGTTTGTAGTCATATATTGAAAAGATTAGTCAAAGGTATGCTAAGTTCCTCTTTACATTCCTTTAAAACCCATAACAGTTCATTAGGGCCTGGGGATTTGTTAAGTTTTAGTTTCTCTATTTCTCTGAGGACCACGTAACTAGTTACTCTAATCGTGCACAGTTTATCGTCTTGTTCTACATAATTTGTTATTTCTCGAATTTCGCTAGTATCTTCCTGAGTAAAAACTGAGAAGAAGTAAGTGTTGAAAAGTTCGCACATTCCTTATCACTGTCAGATCACTGACTTGAGTTACTCTTAAGTGGGCCTATCTTGTCTCTAATCTTACTTCTGTATACCTGAAAGAACCCTTCTGAGTTAGTCTTCGAATCCCTTGCAACTTTAGATTCATAATTTCTTTTTGCTTTTCTTATTCGTTTTTTTTATTTCTTTAATTGAATATATTGATTTCTTAACTGTCCATCCCCTCTTTTGATATGCCTATATATGCCTCTCTTTTGACCAGTGAGATGTTTTAGTCTATTGTTTATCCATTTGGGATCATTTTTATTAGATCTAATTTCCCTACTCGGAGCAAAAGTTGCTTGGGCAGCTAGCGCTGTGCTCTGAAATGCATCATATTGGTAACCAACACCACCTACCTGACCCATAGTCAGGTCATCCCAATTTAGCCCACCCAGGTAATTTCTCAGTCCTGTGAAGTCGGCCAAGTGGATATCTGGGACAGAGACTTGATTCCAGTTATCTGGGTAATTCCATGATATATTGAAACTAAGTGATTTGTGATCGCTTTCCCCAAGCTCATCATTAACCTCAAGATTATTAATTAGTGGTTCTTTGTTGGCAAGAACCAAATCAATTAAATTGTTTCCTCTAGTTGGTTCTGTCACAAACTGTTTTAAAAAGCAATCTTGAACCGTATCAAGAAAGTCACTAGACTCGAGATTTCCTGTCACATTGTTCCAATCACTTTGTCTAAAGTTAAAATCTCCCATTAACACAACATTTTCATATGAAGACATCTTAAGAATTTCGTCCCATAGCAGCCTGCCGCACTCCCTATCAAGGTTTGGGGGTGTATAAATCACCCCCAAAATTAATTTTTCACGGCCCTCGAGAAACTGTAGCCAAACAGATTATGTGTCCGATGTTTTCTAATATTTTATCATGTCTATCACAACAATTTAAATTATCTCTGACATCGCCTTTCCACCATCCTTCCTGTTGACTCAGTGTGGAATAGTTTATAACATTGTATGTTCCATTCAGAAGGCATTTCTCTCTCTTTCAAAGAACCCATCTAACACATGGTCCTGACTAGTAGTGGTATCAGCGGCGTGCCACTGGGCTATGAGGCTTACGATAAGAAAGTTTCATGGACGGCACTACTCTTGTCAGTGGTCACCATCTGTGACCTAAGTGTCCTTTTCACTCTTACGTTTATTCATTGCCGCTGCTTCATTACAAATTTTCTTGAGTTCATAGATTGTGTGGCTTCGAGGACTCTGAGAATAGATGTATTATGAAAATTTCTGGGGCTTTGAGAAAAGACAGTTGGGTCACAGATGGTGGTCACTGACGCAGACGTGACACAGCAGTGTTGTCTATGAAACTTTCCAGTGGTGTATCACAGGAACTGCTGCTAATCAGGACCACAGTTCGAGTTCCCGTTCATTTTTTCCAGGGTGATATATTTATGTCATTCTTCAATTATGTTTAGGGCAGATTATTATTATAACGTTCTTAGCATGGTGATTCAAGCTTCATGATACGCTGATATACAGCTTGAAGCTCCAGTTTATTTTGTGTGACATGCACACATGTAGTGCGTGAAAATCATGAAGTGAGACGCATTTGTTCTATTGTTTACACAAGGTTTGGAGAGGAAGCAAAAAGCTAATGGCTGAGTAGTCAGTATTGGTTCCGATAAATGAGTGTAAAGCAGAATGAGAGTCACAATACCGTGACTGGAACAAGTCATAGATAACCAACACTTGAAAATTAAACTTCAAACGATGATTTAGTCCGTCCTGGACAATTAACAAGTCACAACTAAGCTGGAAAAACCATAGACGATCAGAAGACAAGTGGGCAGGGAAAGATAGCAGTTGTACCGGTAAGAGTAGTATCGGTATGTACACAAGTCTTAGTATTTTCAGACGACTTACTTTTGCTCACATTTTAACTTTATTGGTCAGTCTTTGATCATATTTTTCAAAAAGGTGTTGCTTTGCAACTAATTCTACATAGATTTGTACTACTTGAATACCTTTCTATTTGTACGAGATCACACTTTTAAAATTAATATTTAATATTTGACGAGGTTTGAGGTGTGTTTTGCTTCATGTTACTAAGAATTACAAACCTCGTTTGTATTTCCTTTCCCATGACTGTTACGTAAGTGTCTTGTCTTTTAGCAATGAGATCATCTACTTAGTATCTGGGCAGTGACATTTTCTTGGACCTCCATATACATAAGTGTGTTAATGACAAACCTGACACCTCCTTGGGAAGTTGCTACTTGTGTAAGTGACTGTATTAGTTCCAATATAATCTTTTACCCCCAGTTTTATTTCATGTTCTCTTGGTCTTTGTCAATTGTGCTGTTGAGGTTTACTAAAAGTCATATACCGGTGACCTGTTTTGGGCATTTTTTCTTGTTCAGCAGACCGACCGTTGGTCAGGCTTTCCTGTTGAAAGCCAGACCTTGGAGATTGTGACTCAGTTTCCTCTTTAACCCTTAAACTGTCCAAACGTAGATTTACGTTTTTTCTAAAATTTGAAAGTATGTAAACAAAGTAGATCATCTTTTTTTTTTTTTTCCATTTGAAAACGTGTAAAAAACTTTGATCTACTTTTTTTTGTTACATTTGAAAATATTTTTATTTTTTATTATTATCACACCGGCCGATTCCCACCAAGGCAGGGTGGCCTGAAAAAGAAAAACTTTCACCATCATTCACTCCATCACTGTCTTGCCAGAAGGGTGCTTTACACTACAGTTTTTAAACTGCAACATTAACACCCCTCCTTCAGAGTGCAGGCACTGTACTTCCCATCTCCAGGACTCAAGTCCGGCCTGCCGGTTTCCCTGAATCCCTTCATAAATGTTACTTTGCTCACACTCCAACAGCACGTCAAGTATTAAAAACCATTTGTCTCCATTCACTCCTATCAAACACGCTCACGCATGCCTGCTGGAAGTCCAAGCCCCTCGCACACAAAACCTCCTTTACCCCCTCCCTCCAACCCTTCCTAGGCCGACCCCTACCCCGCCTTCCTTCCACTACAGACTGATACACTCTTGAAGTCATTCTGTTTCTCTCCATTCTCTCTACATGTCCGAACCACCTCAACAACCCTTCCTCAGCCCTCTGGACAACAGTTTTGGTAATCCCGCACCTCCTCCTAACTTCCAAACTACGAATTCTCTGCATTATATTCACACCACACATTGCCCTCAGACATGACATCTCCACTGCCTCCAGCCTTCTCCTCGCTGCAACATTCATCACCCACGCTTCACACCCATATAAGAGCGTTGGTAAAACTATACTCTCATACATTCCCCTCTTTGCCTCCAAGGACAAAGTTCTTTGTCTCCACAGACTCCTAAGTGCACCACTCACTCTTTTTCCCTCATCAATTCTATGATTCACCTCATCTTTCATAGACCCATCCGCTGACACGTCCACTCCCAAATATCTGAATACGTTCACCTCCTCCATACTCTCTCCCTCCAATCTGATATTCAATCTTTCATCACCTAATCTTTTTGTTATCCTCATAACCTTACTCTTTCCTGTATTCACCTTTAATTTTCTTCTTTTGCACACCCTACCAAATTCATCCACCAATCTCTGCAACTTCTCTTCAGAATCTCCCAAGAGCACAGTGTCATCAGCAAAGAGCAGCTGTGACAACTCCCACTTTGTGTGTGATTCTTTATCTTTTAACTCCACGCCTCTTGCCAAGACCCTCGCATTTACTTCTCTTACAACCCCATCTATAAATATATTAAACAACCACGGTGACATCACACATCCTTGTCTAAGGCCTACTTTTACTGGGAAAAAATTTCCCTCTTTCCTACATACTCTAACTTGAGCCTCACTATCCTCGTAAAAACTCTTCACTGCTTTCAGTAACCTACCTCCTACACCATACACTTGCAACATCTGCCACATTGCCCCCCTATCCACCCTGTCATACGCCTTTTCCAAATCCATAAATGCCACAAAGACCTCTTTAGCCTTATCTAAATACTGTTCACTTATATGTTTCACTGTAAACACCTGGTCCACACACCCCCTACCTTTCCTAAAGCCTCCTTGTTCATCTGCTATCCTATTCTCCGTCTTACTCTTAATTCTTTCAATTATAACTCTACCATACACTTTACCAGGTACACTCAACAGACTTATCCCCCTATAATTTTTGCACTCTCTTTTATCCCCTTTGCCTTTATACAAAGGAACTATGCATGCTCTCTGCCAATCCCTAGGTACCTTACCCTCTTCCATACATTTATTAAATAATTGCACCAACCACTCCAAAACTATATCCCCACCTGCTTTTAACATTTCTATCTTTATCCCATCAATCCCGGCTGCCTTACCCCCTTTCATTTTACCTACTGCCTCACGAACTTCCCCCACACTCACAACTGGCTCTTCCTCACTCCTACAAGATGTTATTCCTCCTTGCCCTATACACGAAATCACAGCTTCCCTATCTTCATCAACATTTAACAATTCCTCAAAATATTCCTTCCATCTTCCCAATACCTCTAACTCTCCATTTAATAACTCTCCTCTCCTATTTTTAACTGACAAATCCATTTGTTCTCTAGGCTTTCTTAACTTGTTAATCTCATTCCAAAACTTTTTCTTATTTTCAACAAAATTTGTTGATAACATCTCACCCACTCTCTCATTTGCTCTCTTTTTACATTGCTTCACCACTCTCTTAACTTCTCTCTTTTTCTCCATATACTCTTCCCTCCTTGCATCACTTCTACTTTGTAAAAACTTCTCATATGCTAACTTTTTCTCCCTTACTACTCTCTTTACATCATCATTCCACCAATCGCTCCTCTTCCCTCCTGTAAAAAAAATAAAAAAACACGTAGATCCTTTGGAGCACTACGCATGTGAACGTAGATCTGCTTGGACAGTTTAAGGGTTAAGACCTCGATGGTTCACCAATATTTCTAATATCTGCTGATAGATTAAAAGACCTAGGCCTACAGATGTTGACACCGTGCTTGTGTATTGTTCCCGTGACTTCCTTGCCTCATATCTCTCTACTCCAGTACGTTGTTCTTGTAGTTTGCAAAATTGTGACGAGGTCTTCTAGTATTCTTCTGTGTGTATATTATCATGTATCTCCATCGTCTACTTTTGAGAGAGTACATTTCCAGCTGTTTGAAGTATTCCCAATAGTTTAAGTGCTCTATTTTTTATTCTATACGGGCGGTAAACGAGCTCGGTATTTTTTCCTGCTCTGCTCTCTGAGCCTTACCGAATGGGACTGCAGAAACTGAGCAGTGCTCTAGGCGAGATAGCGTAAGTGATTTGAATAGTGTTACCATTCGCATTTATTCTTTTTCTTATGAAAGTTCTCATTATCCACCCTGTCATTTTCTTGTTATAAGCAGCATTTGCTTTGTGCTCTTTAAAAGATAGGTCAGGTGACATTATTATATCTAGGTCTTTTTCATGTTCTTTTCATTCTTTCAGGTGACTTTCCTGTGTTTTGTGTATCATTTCCCTTTTGAGTTCCTAATTTTTTCCACGTCTGAGCAGTTGGAACTGGTCCCCATTGGACATCATATTATCTGTCACCCACTGGGAGACTATATCTTCTTGTAGTTTTTTGGTGTCTTTGACCGAAGTGACTTTCATGCTAATTTTTGTATCAGGAAAGGATGATACAAAGCTGTGGTTTGTATAGTTATCAATGTCGTGAGAATAAGAAACAGGAGTGGCGCCAGACTGTACTTTGTGTTAACATTTCATGATCAAATTTGTCATATACTTTAGTGAAGTCTAGCCATGTCTGTCTTGTGGGATCTACCTAAAGAGTATTCCCAGGGTCAATGCCATCGCGGCGCGGTCCCAGACCAGGCCTCCAGGTGTATATCTTGATCACTCAGGTTGTTGGTGCTAGCCTCATGAAGTCCAGCATAAGCACTATAGCCAGCGTCTGTTGGAAAATCCCCCCCCCTTACCATTCCCGCACTTAACACGGGAAGACATTAAATAGTCTTCGCCCCTTCACACTTATGAAGTTTTCCAAAGCCTTTGTAATTTGATCATAGTCATCCATTAGCTGTAACAAGCATCATCTCCCTGTTCTAAACTTATTCTGACCCGGTTTATGTAAGTCATTTGTAGTTTGGCCTTTCACTACCCTCAGAGATTTATATTACGCGTGTGATGGTAGTTAATTTATCGGGGAAACAGGTACCTACACAGTTAGCAGTACTTAAGAAATTTTCTGAAGGAAGGAAGGAGGTTTTGTGTGCGAGGGGCTTGGACTTCCAGCAGGCATGCGTGAGCGTGTTTGATAGTGAATGGAGACAAATGGTTTAGAGGACTTGACGTGCTGTTGGAGTGGGAGCAAAGTAACATTTATGAAGGGGTTCAGGGAAACTGGCAGGCCGGACTTGAGTCCTGGAGATGGGAAGTACAGTGCCTGCACTCTGAAGGAGGGGTGTTAATGTTGCAGTTTAAAAACTGTAGTGTAAAGCACCCTTCTGGCAAGACAGTGATGGAGTGAATGATGGTGAAAGTTTTTCTTTTTCGGGCCACCCTGCCTTGGTGGGAATCGGCCAGTGTGTTAATAATAATAATAAAAAATTGCTTGTGGTCACAGGTGAGGGTGAGAGTCAAATTATAAGGGCATAATAAAGATGTCTTAAATGATTTCCTTGATGTTATGGAGGAATATAGTTTTCTTCTTCCAGTTATTAGACAACTTGACCTTTATAAAACTTGACCTTTATAAGTAAACATGTTTATACTCCTCCCCCCCCCTCCCTCTACTGCTGCTCTTACCCTCCATTCCCATTTTTGTCCCTCTTCTACTCCAGCTACTTCACCTCCACTCCTACTTTTCCCTCTCCACTCCTGCTATTACTTCAACAATTCTGCCATTGCTCCCCGTCCACTTCTCTTCCTAAATTTCTGTCTACTCCCTTTCTCACTAGTACTGCGACTTCCCAGTCCTAAACTTTGGCTACTTCACCCCTCTCCACTTTGCTGTCACCCCCACTAATTCACTTGCGCAGTTTTCCTCTTCACTTCTACTACCCCCTCTACTACTTTCTTCCCCATCCCCGGGACCCAACGTTACAACAGCCTAGCGCAGGCCGCACCGTACGGTTTTAGTCATGGATTTTATAATGACTCACGTAGCTGTATTCACCTCCCTCACATTTTAGGGGATTTTTTTTTTTTTTTTAATATTTTTTCTTAATAAATGACAAAGGTTTTTTTTCCGTTTTATGATTTCATATGTTTACTGTTCTAACGAGTGGGCGGTTTAGTTTTGGCGTTTTTTACTATGAATCGCTAAATTGCAAATTTTATGGAGCAGCCCAATCTGTACTACCCAAACCTAGCATGGTTTTAGAGCTGAGAAATCATGCTTGTCACAGCTGATAAACCACCATTACAGGATTACGAAGACGGATGTTGCAAAGGCGTTTGACATGCGATCATGGGGTGATTGTACACAAAATGAAGACAACAGGTATCCTGGGGAAAGTAGACAAATAGATATTTAAGTTTCAGACAGAATGCAAAAGAATAATAGTAATAAGAGCAAAATCCAGCATTAGCAAAGTAAAAAGCTCGGTACACCAGGGCGTGATACTGGCGCCTCTGTTGCTTCTTATCCTCATACCCGACATAGATAAAGAATATTCGCCACAGTTTTATATCATTATTTCAGATGATACCAAAAAAAATGCAGGAAGATGTGAGCAGGGTTTTTTAATTGGCAGTGGAGAACATGATGTTCAGTGGTGATAAGTTCCAGCTGCTTACATCTGGAAAGAATGAAGAGCTCAAAAGGGTCAGTGTATGCAAAACTCCAAGAGGATTATCAAATAGAATGTAAGGAACCCGTGAAAGACCTGGGAGTAATTATGTCGACGGACCTTTCAATGACTACAAAAAGGCAAGTGTCATGAAAATGACGGGGTGGATAATGAGAACCTTGAAAACAATGGAAGTAGTGCCAGTGGTGACACTATTCTAATCACTTGTGCTCTATTTTAAAGTACTGTTCAGTGTTGACGGCTCCGTTCAGAGCAGGAGAGATATCAAAGCTGGGGAACACACACAGCCAATAAAACATCTAAATTACTGTCGCTAAAGTGAAGGAGAGATACTATAATAATAATAATATATCTTTATTTCTACATGTACAGGGTATACAGGCCTAGCTGACGTCAATGACATACTACTATATAGAAAGCCGCTTGTTATGTTGAGCATTTCAGGCAAATTAGTTCAGTTTTGTCCTAGGATGCGACCCACACCAGTTCACTAACACCCAGGTACCCATTTTACTGATGGTAAACATAGACAACCGGTGTAAGGAAACACGTCCAGTGTTTCTATCCTCGCTGGGAATCGAACCCAGACAATATATACGTACAGAGTTCTTGATCGACTGGTCCCAAATCTGCCCACTGCTATAACAACATACTGGATTGAGAGATTGGGAAGTGTAAAATAAACCCAGTGAAAAGTGGGGGCGCCATCGTCACAATAAGTGAACATTGTATGTTCCTCAGACTATTCAACATCTTACCAGAAAATATCAGAAACGCTACTGAGACTAGTGTAGAAGTCTTCAAGACGAAACTGAACAAGTACGTATTACCAACAAGTAACAGATAAACTAGGTTGTAAAGCATGTGTGTCAGCAAGTCGCCAGCAACAACAGCCTGTTTGACCAGGCAAGCACCAGACAAGCCTGACCCAGGGCTGGGCTCCGGGAGTGAAAAGAAACTATCGAAACTCATCAAAGGTATGTACTTTCCAACATACTGCGGTTTCCAGTTCAGTCCTCCTTTCATGTCAACTCAATCTTCCCCTCATGTCATCACATTCTTCCCCCTCATGTCAACTCAGTCTTCCCTTCATGTCAGGCTAAAGTAGTTTTCAAAAACTATAAATACCTCTAGTTCATCTCTCCACATTTATTCTCTTCAAACTGGTAAAGGGATACGAGGTTCCATGATGCTGAAGGACTCTTGATCCCAGGAATTAGTGCTACCTTCCTGTTCCTTTTGGATCAGACCTACGTCTCATTTCACATGCGCTGCATGAACATTACGGGTTTTGAGATTGCTGTTTATATAGTAATGCACAGGTTCTGCTACTCCCACTTGTACTCATTGGAGCGGAGGAGAGAGAGAGAGATACATGATAATATATACCTGGAAGGTATTCGAGGGCCTGGTCCCAAATCTGCACACTGCCATAACAACATACTGGAGTGAGAGATACGGGAGGAAGCATAAACTCATTGAGGAGCAGAAACAAACCCAGTGAGGAGCAGGGGTGCGGTGGGGACAAGGGAACGCTGTATCAACATCCGGGGTCTCAGACTATTCGACATCTTACCAGAAGATATCAGAAACACGACTGGAGCAAGTGTAGAAGCCTTCAAGAGGAAATTGGACAAGTATCTTCACCAGGTGCCAAATCAACCAGGCTGTGATGGATATATGGGGCAACGGGCCTCCAGCAGCAACACCCTGGTTGACCAGGCAAGCACCAGACGAGCCTTGCCCATGGGTGGGCTCTGAGAGTAGCTAAACTCTCGAAACTCTTCAAAGGTATATCAAGGGTATCCCGTTTTACTGTTCTTCCCATTCTTCTTATGTTACCACAAATCTTGTGTCACAGATGTGATCAAAGAATATTTCTAACTAGTTTATATAATTTCCTTTATTCTTGTTTCAGGTGAGTGCGTTACAGGATACCGTATCTTGGGCAGGGACGAGGGTGAGTGCTGAGTGTTTGACAACTGTGTTCTCTCTGGCTACAACTTATACCTAAGTGTTCAACACTGTGTTGAAATGTTGACTTTTAATCAGTTCTTGCAATCACGGTATCAGCTAGATGGAGCACCTTTCCCACGGAATAGATGATACCTACAAAAGGAAAATAATTGAAGAACATTAATAGACCAACAAAAAAAAAAAAACCTACAAGCTAGCAAAACGACGGCTAAAACAAGATGTTATAATTAAGTTTTCATTTAGGAATTACATCCAGCACCAAGGGTAATTGATAGTTCTCACTGACACGTCCCCAAGACTCTCACTACCACACTGATACGTCCCCAAGACTCTCACTACCACACTGACACGTCCCCAAGACTTTCATTGCCACACTGACACGTCCCCAATACTCTCATTGCCACACTGACACGTCCCCAAGACTCATTGCCACACTGACACGTCCCCAAGACTCTCATTGCCACACTGACACGTCCCTAAGACTCTCATTGCCACACTGACACGTCCCTAAGACTCTCGCTGAAACACTGACACGTCATTAAGACTCTCATTGCCACACTGACACGTCCCCAAGACTCTCATTGCCACACTGACACGTCCCCAAGACTCTCATTGCCACACTGACACGTCCCTAAGACTCTCACTGCAACACTGACGCGTCTCTAAGAGACTCATTGCCACACTGACACGTCCCAAGACTCTCACTACCACACTGACACGTCCCCAAGACTCTCATTTCCAGGCTGACACGTCCCCAAGACTCTCACTACCACACTGACACGTCCCCAAGACTCTCATTGCCACGCTGACACGTCCCCAAGACTCACTACCACACTGACACGTCCCCAAGACTCTCATTGCCACGCTGACACGTCCCCAAGACTCTCACTACCACACTGACACGTCCCCAAGAGACTCATTGCCACGCTGACACGTCCCCAAGACTCACTACCACACTGACACGTCCCCAAGACTCTCATTGCCACGCTGACACGTCCCCAAGACACTCATTGCCACGCTGACACGTCCCCAAGACTCACTACCACACTGACACGTCCCCAAGACTCTCATTGCCACGCTGACACGTCCCCAAGACTCACTACCACACTGACACGTCCCCAAGACTCTCATTGCCACGCTGACACGTCCTCAAGACTCCCACTACCACACTGACACGTCCCCAAGACTCTCATTGCCACACTGACGCGTCCGAAGACTCTCCCTGCCACACTGACACGTCCCCAATCACTACCACACTGACAACGTCCCCAATCACTACCACACTGACACGTCCCCAATCACTACCACACTGACACGTCCCCAAGACACTCGCCGCCACAGTGACACGTCCCAAGACTCTCACTGCCACACTAACACATCACCGAGAGTGTCACCACCACACTAACACGCCACGTCTTGTATCACCACCACACTAAGACGACACCAATAGTATCATCACCTCACTAACACGTCACCAAGAGTATCACCACCACTAACACATCACCAAGAGTATCACCACGTCAGGGTCCAGTATTCTACTGAAGAACACCTGACGTCAGGGTCCGGTATTCTACTGAAGACACTTGACGTCAGAGTCCAGTATTCTACTGAAGAACACTTGACGTCAGGGTTCAGTATTCTACTGAAGAACACTTGACGTCAGGGTCCAGTATTCTACTGAAGAACACCTGACGTCAGGGTCCAGTATTCTACTGAAAAACACTTGACGTCAGGGTCCAGTATTCTACTGAAGAACACTTGACGTCAGGGTCCAGTATTCTACTGAAGAACACTTGACGTCAGAGTCCAGTATTCTACTGAAGAACACCTGACGTCAGGGTCCAGTATTCTACTGAAGAACACCTGACATCAGAGTCCAGTATTCTACTGAAAAACACTTGACGTCAGGGTCCAGTATTCTACTGAAGAACACTTGACGTCAGGGTCCAGTATTCTACTGAAGAACACTTGACGTCAGGGTCCGGTATTCTACTGAAGAACACTTGACGTCAGGGTCCGGTATTCTACTGAAGAACACTTGACGTCAGGGTCCGGTATTCTACTGAAGAACACTTGACGTCAGGGTCCAGTATTCTACTGAAGAACACTTGACGTCAGGGTCCAGTATTCTACTGAAGAACACTTGACGTCAGGGTCCAGTATTCTACTGAAGAACACTTGACGTCAGGGTCCTGATATTCACAATATATGTGCCTCTTAGTTTCTATTATGTAAATTGGTTTTATATAGTTGACGTCAGGGAATTTACATTAATAAATGTAATTATGGATAAATTGTAATGAACACTTGTCATTGCTCAATAATAATCCACATGGAGACAAACTCAGAAGATTAATTACTATGTATATTTCGATCCCCTTCTGGGATCCTCTTCAGCAGAAGGGGATCGAAATATACAGAGCAAGTAATCCTCTGAATTTCTGTCTGCATCTGGATTATTACTGAGCATATTTAATTATGTTAAGCGGTAAACCCATGTGGGTCATGCAGCGCAATACGTGGATGCTTGATCCTCCGTCTGCTGAGCACAGACAGAATACTTCCTATTTGTACTCGCCTATATAGGCAAATTACAGCGTTGTATTAAGAACGGTGTGCTATTATTTTGTTAGGGATGAAACCATGATATAAATGTTTGCGATAAGACGACTTGGCCAGTGGTTGTGGCACCATGGCGTGGTGTGTCCAACAACACATGAAGATATGATGGACTCTGGTGATCAGTATGTGTACTTGACTCAGTGCCCTGAGTGCGAGTCCTCACCAGTTGTGCTACTTTCCTTTCGAATATCATTATGCTGTCTGAGTCGATAATGTGCTCTTTGTATCTTGCCGAGGAATTTCAAATAATGCACTCATGGAAAATACTCGGTCAGGTTCCAAATCACACCACCCACACTCCTGTAACCATTTGCTATAAAAAGTGCAGATTAAACATTGTTAAATAGTAGTACCATACGTACAGATAACATTTTGTTAATGTCACTAGTCTATAACTCTTCAACCTTTCTACCAACGTAATGTTAGCAGGAAGAAGTGCAGTGCCAGAACAACCACGTTGTGGTAACTACTGTGTCTGGTTGATCAGCAGTCACCAGGAAAGCCTGAGCCCTGAGAGTAGAGCTTGCGGTGGTGGAGGGTTAGGTAACCCCGTTGTTCAGGGTGGGCGTGCAGTGCTCCTCTTACTTCCTCGTCTCCCACTTCTCATTATCCTTCTTCCCCTTTCTACGCCGTCTCCTATCCCCTTTCTCTTTCCCCCGTCTTCCCACCCCGATCTTCTCCTTCGTACTCTCTTAGGCGAGGTGCTGCGACGACTCAGGTGATGATACTGGTTTTACGGTCCGTATTATTGTTGGTATTTTATTGATTCTGAGCTGAGGCCGATGTCCGACCACATTATCTTACTCTTACACTGCCTTACCTCTTTCTAATCTACCTTCCCTCCATCTGGTCAACCTTCTCGCCATCTATCCTGCCTTTCCCTCCATCATACAAGACCGATAAGACACACACAAGAAAACAAAAAGCCATAAATGAAAATTACAATTCAAAATCCTGGACAAAAAACGTCATGCAGCATCGGTCTCTTGCTTAAAGGAGATGGAACTTAAACTGACGTCAACAACAACAATGGTTTGTTTAACAACAATAAAGGTTGAAATACTGAAGTGACAATATAACTATGTTAAGTGAACCTTTTATCAATCTAAAGATTTACAGTCCAAATGAGTATTTTAAGGATTGAGACACAAAGCCCTGTTGACATCTTTATAATTTCTGACATGACCTTGACCCCTTTTGACTTCAAAAAAGTTTTCGATTGCTTGTTTTTGCACTCTGCCTTGAACCCTGACTCACGGAAATCGATGTTCAACAAGAATTGCAAGAAACCACTGTCTCATGCCTTGAATATTCTGTGAAGGAAGCCGGACAAAGGATTCTTCCTAAAATCCTTAAAAACTGCTTACATAGCCCCACTCCACAAAGGTGGCAGTAAAGCAATAGCAAAAAAAAAAAGTCCGATAACAGTGACGTCCCATATTATCAAAATCTTTGAGTCTTAAGAAGCAGGATTGTTAATTACATATAATTTAAAGAATTGCATAAGCCAGGGCAGCATGGGTTTAGAGTAGGTCGGAACCACACTCAAGGTAGACCATTATTATTTGTAGAGGACACTGAAAAATTACAAGAGAATATAAACAAGATCTTTCAGTGGGCGGTAGGAAATGTATACTTATATATGGAAAAAGTGAGGAGAGTGAGAGCACAGGAGAGTGAGAGCACAGGAGAGTGAGAGCACAGGAGAGTGAGAACACAGGAGAGTGAGAGCACAGGAGAGTGAGAGCACAGGAGAGTGAGAACACAGGAGAGTGAGAGCACAGGAGAGTGAGAGCACAGGAGAGTGAGAACACAGGAGAGTGAGAGCACAGGAGAGTGAGAACACAGGAGAGTGAGAACACAGGAGAGTGAGAGCACAGGAGAGTGAGAACACAGGAGAGTGAGAGCACAGGAGAGTGAGAGCACAGGAGAGTGAGAGCACAGGAGAGTGAGAGCACAGGAGAGTGAGAACACAGGAGAGTGAGAGCACAGGAGAGTGAGAGCACAGGAGAGTGAGAGCACAGGAGAGTGAGAGCACAGGAGAGTGAGAGCACAGGAGAGTGAGAGCACAGGAGAGTGAGAGCACAGGAGAGTGAGAGCACAGGAGAGTGAGAGCACAGGAGAGTGAGAACACAGGAGAGTGAGAGCACAGGAGAGTGAGAACACAGGAGAGTGAGAGCACAGGAGAGTGAGAGCACAGGAGAGTGAGAGCACAGGAGAGTGAGAGCACAGGAGAGTGAGAACACAGGAGAGTGAGAGCACAGGAGAGTGAGAGCACAGGAGAGTGAGAACACAGGAGAGTGAGAGCACAGGAGAGTGAGAGCACAGGAGAGTGAGAACACAGGAGAGTGAGAGCACAGGAGAGTGAGAACACAGGAGAGCCACCTCATAAAACGATAAGATCTAGTTAAAGATCTAGGTATTAATAATGCCAAGTGAACTGTTTTGAAGAACACAAAGAAAATTCTGTAAAAAAAAAGGGATATGATTAGGTGGATAATAATATGAACTTTCAAAACAAGAGAAATAATGGCAAGAGTAACACTGAGAACGATGTATTTTATTATAAACATCAAAGATCATAGACTAAGTAGAGGACTTAATCCGAAATTTACGCACTGTCATAACAGCATGCTAGAGTAAGAGAGATGGAAGGCAGTGTAAAATAGAACGTGTGAAAAGCAGGGAAGGCGCGGAGACTGTATGAACGTTGGAGGCTCAGGGATATCAGAAATATTGCTGCAGTTAGTGTAGAATCTTTAAAAGAAAACTAGATCACTACCCCTACTGTGCTCCGGGTCAACCAGGTTATGATGGGAATGTGCTCCGGCGAGCAGCAGCCTACTTGATCAGGCAATCAACAGAGAGGTACAGGGCCTGGCCGACGTAAGAAAACTCTTGTAATAAGTCACAGGTAAATCATAGGTGGGTGAGTGGAGTAGTGTGGAGAGATTATTAGTGGGGTGTGAGGGGTTGAGGTGGTATCACCGTGTTGTGGGATGGGCGTGAGATTCCAGGGGTTGGGGTGGTATCACCGTGTTGTGGGATGGGCGTGAGATTCCAGGGGTTGGGTGGTATCACCGTGTTGTAGGATGGGCGTGAGATTCCAGGGGTTGGGTGGTATCACCGTGTTGTGGGATGGGCGTGAGATTCCAGGGGTTGGGTGGTGTCACCGTGTTGTGGGATGGGCGTGAGATTCCAGGGTTTGGGTGGTATCACCGTGTTGTGGGATGGGCGTGAGATTCCACGGGTTGGGTGGTATCACCGTGTTGTGAGATGGGCGTTAGATTCCAGGGGTTGGGTGGTATCACCGTGTTGTGGGATGGGCGTGAGATTCCAGGGGTTGGGTGGTATCACCGTGTTGTGGGATGGGCGTGAGATTCCAGGGGTTGGGTGGTATCACCGTGTTGTGGGATGGGCGTGAGATTCCAGGGTTTGGGTGGTATCACCGTGTTGTGGGATGGGCGTGAGATTCCAGGGTTTGGGTGGTATCACCGTGTTGTGGGATGGGCGTGAGATTCCAGGGGTTGGGTGGTATCACCGTGTTGTGGGATGGGCGTGAGATTCCAGGGGTTGGGTGGTATCACCGTGTTGTGGGATGGGCGTGAGATTCCAGGGGTTGGGTGGTATCACCGTGTTGTGGGATGGGCGTGAGATTCCAGGGTTTGGATGGTATCACCGTGTTGTGGGATGGGCGTGAGATTCCAGGGTTTGGGTGGTATCACCGTGTTGTGGGATGGGCGTGAGATTCCAGGGGTTGGGTGGTATCACCGTGTTGTGGGATGGGCGTGAGATTCCAGGGGTTGGGTGGTATCACCGTGTTGTGGGATGGGCGTGAGATTCCACGGGTTGGGTGGTATCACCGTGTTGTGGGATGGGCGTTAGATTCCAGGGGTTGGGTGGTATCACCGTGTTGTGGGATGGGCGTGAGATTCCAGGGGTTGGGTGGTATCACCGTGTTGTGGGATGGGCGTGAGATTCCAGGGGTTGGGTGGTATCACCGTGTTGTGGGATGGGCGTGAGATTCCAGGGTTTGGGTGGTATCACCGTGTTGTGGGATGGGCGTGAGATTCCAGGGTTTGGGTGGTATCACCGTGTTGTGGGATGGGCGTGAGATTCCAGGGGTTGGGTGGTATCACCGTGTTGTGGGATGGGCGTGAGATTCCAGGGGTTGGGTGGTATCACCGTGTTGTGGGATGGGCGTGAGATTCCAGGGGTTGGGTGGTATCACCGTGTTGTGGGATGGGCGTGAGATTCCAGGGTTTGGGTGGTATCACCGTGTTGTGGGATGGGCGTGAGATTCCAGGGTTTGGGTGGTATCACCGTGTTGTGGGATGGGCGTGAGATTCCAGGGGTTGGGTGGTATCACCGTGTTGTGGGATGGGCGTGAGATTCCAGGGGTTGGGTGGTATCACCGTGTTGTGGGATGGGCGTGAGATTCCAGGGGTTGGGTGGTATCACCGTGTTGTGGGATGGGCGTGAGATTCCAGGGGTTGGGTGGTATCACCGTGTTGTGGGATGGGCGTGAGATTCCAGGGGTTGCGTGGTATCACCGTGTTGTGGGATGGGCGTGAGATTCCAGGGTTTGGGTGGTATCACCGTGTTGTGGGATGGGCGTGAGATTCCAGGGGTTGGGTGGTATCACTGTATTGTGGGATGGGCGTGAGATTCCAGGGGTTGGGTGGTATCACCGTGTTGTGGGATGGGCGTGAGATTCCAGGGGTTGGGTGGTATCACCGTGTTGTGGGATGGGCGTGAGATTCCAGGGGTTGGGTGGTATCACCGTGTTGTGGGATGGGCGTGAGATTCCAGGGGTTGGGTGGTACCGTGTTGTGGGATGGGCGTGAGATTCCAGGGGTTGGGTGGTATCACCGTGTTGTGGGATGGGCGTGAGATTCCAGGGGTTGGGTGGTATCACCGTGTTGTGGGATGGGCGTGAGACTCCAGGGGTTGGGTGGTATCACCGTGTTGTGGGATGGGCGTGAGATTCCAGCAGCGGGGTACTAGCAACCCACCACCCACCAGGAAATCCGGTCTCTCCTTCCCCCCACCTTTCCTTTACATTCCCACCACCCCCTGCCCTCCCCACCTCTCCTCCCCTTCTTCACACGTGTCTTCACTTGGCCTTGAGCGACAGAGTACGTCACGTACACCAAGAGTCGGAGAACAACACAGGTACACTGTACCATGGATTGAAGACCATCACACACTACACTGCACCTTGGGTGGGTGAACAACACAGGTACACTACACTGCACCTTGGGCGGGAGAACAACACAGGTACACTACACTGCACCTTGGGTGGGTGAACAACACAGGTACACTACACTGCACCTTGGGTGGGTGAACAACACAGGTACACTACACTGCACCTTGGGTGGGTGAACAACAGGTACACTACACTGCACCTTGGGCGGGAGAACAACACAGGTACACTACACTGCACCTTGGGTGGGAGAACAACACAGGTACACTACACTGCACCTTGGGTGGCAGAACAACACAGGTAAACTACACTGCACCTTGGGTGGGAGAACAACACAGGTACACTACACTGCACCTTGGGAGAACAACACAGGTACACTACACTGCACCTTGGGTGGAAGAACAACACAGGTACACTACACTGCACCTTGGGTGGAAGAACAACACAGGTACACTACACTGCACCTTGGGTGGGTGAACAACACAGGTACACTACACTGCACCTTGGGTGGGAGAACAACACAGGTACACTACACTGCACCTTGGGCGGGAGAACAACACAGGTACACTACACTGCACCTTGGGTGGGTGAACAACACAGGTACACTACACTGCACCTTGGGTGGGAGAACAACACAGGTACACTACACTGCACCTTGGGTGGGAGAACAACACAGGTACACTACACTGCACCTTGGGTGGGAGAACAACACAGGTACACTACACTGCACCTTGGGTGGGAGAACAACACAGGTACACTAAACTGCACCTTGGGCGGGAGAAAAACAGGTACACTACACTGCACCTTGGGTGGGAGAACAACACAGGTACACTACACTGCACCTTGGGTGGGAGAACAACACAGGTACACTACACTGCACCTTGGGTGGGTGAACAACACAGGTACACTACACTGCACTTTGGGTGGGAGAACAACACAGGTACACTACACTGCACCTTGGGTGGGTGAACAACACAGGTACACTACACTGCACCTTGGGTGGGAGAACAACACAGGTACACTACACTGCACCTTGGGCGGGAGAACAACACAGGTACACTACACTGCACCTTGGGTGGGTGAACAACACAGGTACACTACACTGCACCTTGGGTGGGAACAACACAGAACAACTGCACAGAACAACACAGTACACTACACTGCACCTTGGGTGGGAGAACAACACAGGTACACTACACTGCACCTAGGGTGGGAGAACAACACAGGTACACTACACTGCACCTTGGGCGGGAGAACAACACAGGTACACTACACTGCACCTTGGGTGGGAGAACAACACAGGTACACTACACTGCACCTTGGGCGGGACAACACAGGTACACTACACTGCACCTTGGGTGGGAGAACAACACAGGTACACTACACTGCACCTTGGGTGGGTGAACAACACAGGTACACTACACTGCACCTTGGGTGGGAGAACAACACAGGTACACTACACTGCACCTTGGGTGGGTGAACAACACAGGTACACTACACTGCACCTTGGGTGGGTGAACAACACAGGTACACTACACTGCACCTTGGGTGGGAGAACAACACAGGTACACTACACTGCACCTTGGGCGGGAGAACAACACAGGTACACTACACTGCACCTTGGGTGGGAGAACAACACAGGTACACTACACTGCACCTTGGGTGGGTGAACAACACAGGTACACTACACTGCACCTTGGGTGGGAGAACAACACAGGTACACTACACTGCACCTTGGGTGGGAGAACAACACAGGTACACTACACTGCACCTTGGGTGGGAGAACAACACAGGTACACTACACTGCACCTTGGGTGGGAGAACAACACAGGTACACTACACTGCACCTTGGGTGGGTGAACAACACAGGTACACTACACTGCACCTTGGGTGGGAGAACAACACAGGTACACTACACTGCACCTTGGGCGGGAGAAAAACAGGTACACTACACTGCACCTTGGGTGGGAGAACAACACAGGTACACTACACTGCACCTTGGGTGGGAGAACAACACAGGTACACTACACTGCACCTTGGGTGGGAGAACAACACAGGTACACTACACTGCACCTTGGGCGGGAGAACAACACAGGTACACTACACTGCACCTTGGGTGGGAACAACACAGGTACACTACACTGCACCTTGGGCGGGAGGGTACACTACACTGCACCTTGGGTGGGAGAACAACACAGGTACACTACACTGCACCTTGGGTGGGTGAACAACACAGGTACACTACACTGCACCTTGGGTGGGAGAACAACACAGGTACACTACACTGCACCTTGGGCGGGAGAAAAACAGGTACACTACACTGCACCTTGGGTGGGAGAACAACACAGGTACACTACACTGCACCTTGGGTGGGAGAACAACACAGGTGCAACAACACAGGTACACTACACTGCACCTTGGGTGGGAGAACAACACAGGTACACTACACTGCACCTTGGGTGGGAGAACAACACAGGTACACTACACTGCACCTTGGGTGGGAGAACAACACAGGTACACTACACTGCACCTTGGGTGGGAGAACAACACAGGTACACTACACTGCACCTTGGGTGGGAGAACAACACAGGTACACTACACTGCACCTAGGGTGGGAGAACAACACAGGTACACTACACTGCACCTTGGGCGGGAGAACAACACAGGTACACTACACTGCACCTGGGGTGGGTGAACAACACAGGTACACTACACTGCACCTTGGGCGGGAGAACAACACAGGTACACTACACTGCACCTTGGGTGGGTGAACAACACAGGTACACTACACTGCACCTTGGGCGGGAGAACAACACAGGTACACTACACTGCACCTTGGGTGGGAGAACAACACAGGTACCCTACACTGCACCTTGGGTGGGAGGTACACTACACTGCACAGGGTACACTACACTGCACCTTGGGTGGGAGAACAACACAGGTACACTACACTGCACCTTGGGTGGGAGAACAACACAGGTACACTACACTGCACCTTGGGTGGGAGAACAACACAGGTACACTACACTGCACCTTGGGTGGGAGAACAACACAGGTACACTACACTGCACCTTGGGTGGGAGAACAACACAGGTACACTACACTGCACCTTGGGTGGGAGAACAACACAGGTACACTACACTGCACCTTGGGTGGGAGAACAACACAGGTACACTACACTGCACCTTGGGTACACTACACTGGGAGAACAACACAGGTACACTACACTGCACCTTGGGTGGGAGAACAACACAGGTACACTACACTGCACCTTGGGTGGGAGAACAACACAGGTACACTACACTGCACCTTGGGTGGGAGAACAACACAGGTACACTACACTGCACCTTGGGTGGGAGAACAACACAGGTACACTACACTGCACCTTGGGTGGGAGAACAACACAGGTACACTACACTGCACCTTGGGTGGGAGAACAACACAGGTACACTACACTGCACCTTGGGTGGGTGAACAACACAGGTACACTACACTGCACCTTGGGTGGGAGAACAACACAGGTACACTACACTGCACCTTGGGTGGGAGAACAACACAGGTACACTACACTGCACCTTGGGTGGGAGAACAACACAGGTACACTACACTGCACCTTGGGTGGGTGAACAACACAGGTACACTACACTGCACCTTGGGTGGGTGAACAACACAGGTACACTACACTGCACCTTGGGTGGGTGAACAACACAGGTACACTACACTGCACCTTGGGTGGGAGAACAACACAGGTACACTACACTGCACCTTGGGTGGGTGAACAACACAGGTACACTACACTGCACCTTGGGTGGGAGAACAACACAGGTACACTACACTGCACCTTGGGTGGGTGAACAACACAGGTACACTACACTGCACCTTGGGTGGGTGAACAACACAGGTACACTACACTGCACCTTGGGTGGGAGAACAACACAGGTACACTACACTGCACCTTGGGTGGGAGAACAACACAGGTACACTACACTGCACCTTGGGTGGGAGAACAACACAGGTACACTACACTGCACCTTGGGTGGGTGAACAACACAGGTACACTACACTGCACCTTGGGTGGGAGAACAACACAGGTACACTACACTGCACCTTGGGTGGGTGAACAACACAGGTACACTACACTGCACCTTGGGTGGGAGAACAACACAGGTACACTACACTGCACCTTGGGTGGGAGAACAACACAGGTACACTACACTGCACCTTGGGTGGGTGAACAACACAGGTACACTACACTGCACCTTGGGTGGGTGAACAACACAGGTACACTACACTGCACCTTGGGTGGGGCGGGAGAACAACACAGGTACACTACACTGCACCTTGGGTGGGTGAACAACACAGGTACACTACACTGCACCTTGGGTGGGAGAACAACACAGGTACACTACACTGCACCTTGGGTGGGAGAACAACACAGGTACACTACACTGCACCTTGGGTGGGTGAACAACACAGGTACACTACACTGCACCTTGGGTGGGTGAACAACACAGGTACACTACACTGCACCTTGGGTGGGAGAACAACACAGGTACACTACACTGCACCTTGGGTGGGTGAACAACACAGGTACACTACACTGCACCTTGGGTGGGTGAACAACACAGGTACACTACACTGCACCTTGGGTGGGAGAACAACACAGGTACACTACACTGCACCTTGGGTGGGTGAACAACACAGGTACACTACACTGCACCTTGGGTGGGTGAACAACACAGGTACACTACACTGCACCTTGGGTGGGTGAACAACACAGGTACACTACACTGCACCTTGGGTGGGAGAACAACACAGGTACACTACACTGCACCTTGGGCGGGAGAACAACACAGGTACACTACACTGCACCTTGGGTGGGAGAACAACACAGGTACACTACACTGCACCTTGGGTGGGAGAACAACACAGGTACACTACACTGCACCTTGGGTGGGAGAACAACACAGGTACACTACACTGCACCTTGGGTGGGTGAACAACACAGGTACACTACACTGCACCTTGGGTGGGAGAACAACACAGGTACACTACACTGCACCTTGGGTGGGTGAACAACACAGGTACACTACACTGCACCTTGGGTGGGAGAACAACACAGGTACACTACACTGCACCTTGGGTGGGTGAACAACACAGGTACACTACACTGCACCTTGGGTGGGAGAACAACACAGGTACACTACACTGCACCTTGGGTGGGAGAACAACACAGGTACACTACACTGCACCTTGGGTGGGTGAACAACACAGGTACACTACACTGCACCTTGGGTGGGAGAACAACACAGGTACACTACACTGCACCTTGGGTGGGTGAACAACACAGGTACACTACACTGCACCTTGGGTGGGAGAACAACACAGGTACACTACACTGCACCTTGGGTGGGTGAACAACACAGGTACACTACACTGCACCTTGGGTGGGAGAACAACACAGGTACACTACACTGCACCTTGGGTGGGTGAACAACACAGGTACACCACACTGCACCTTGGGTGGGAGAACAACACAGGTACACACAGGTACACTGCACCTTGGGTGGGAGAACAACACAGGTACACTACACTGCACCTTGGGTGGGAGAACAACACAGGTACACTACACTGCACCTTGGGTGGGAGAACAACACAGGTACACTACACTGCACCTTGGGTGGGAGAACAACACAGGTACACTACACTGCACCTTGGGTGGGAGAACAACACAGGTACACTACACTGCACCTTGGGTGGGAGAACAACACAGGTACACTACACTGCACCTTGGGTGGGAGAACAACACAGGTACACTACACTGCACCTTGGGTGGGTGAACAACACAGGTACACTACACTGCACCTTGGGTGGGTGAACAACACAGGTACACTACACTGCACCTTGGGTGGGAGAACAACACAGGTACACTACACTGCACCTTGGGTGGGTGAACAACACAGGTACACTACACTGCACCTTGGGTGGGTGAACAACACAGGTACACTACACTGCACCTTGGGTGGGTGAACAACACAGGTACACTACACTGCACCTTGGGTGGGTGAACAACACAGGTACACTACACTGCACCTTGGGTGGGAGAACAACACAGGTACACTACACTGCACCTTGGGTGGGAGAACAACACAGGTACACTACACTGCACCTTGGGTGGGTGAACAACACAGGTACACTACACTGCACCTTGGGTGGGAGAACAACACAGGTACACTACACTGCACCTTGGGTGGGAGAACAACACAGGTACACTACACTGCACCTTGGGTGGGAGAACAACACAGGTACACTACACTGCACCTTGGGTGGGTGAACAACACAGGTACACTACACTGCACCTTGGGTGGGAGAACAACACAGGTACACTACACTGCACCTTGGGTGGGAGAACAACACAGGTACACTACACTGCACCTTGGGTGGGAGAACAACAGGTACACTACACTGCACCTTGGGTGGGAGAACAACACAGGTACACTACACTGCACCTTGGGTGGGAGAACAACACAGGTACACTACACTGCACCTTGGGTGGGAGAACAACACAGGTACACTACACTGCACCTTGGGTGGGAGAACAACACAGGTACACTACACTGCACCTTGGGTGGGAGAACAACACAGGTACACTACACTGCACCTTGGGTGGGTGAACAACACAGGTACACTACACTGCACCTTGGGTGGGAGAACAACACAGGTACACTACACTGCACCTTGGGTGGGTGAACAACACAGGTACACTACACTGCACCTTGGGCGGGAGAACAACACAGGTACACTACACTGCACCTTGGGTGGGAGAACAACACAGGTACACTACACTGCACCTTGGGTGGGTGAACAACACAGGTACACTACACTGCACCTTGGGTGGGAGAACAACACAGGTACACTACACTGCACCTTGGGTGAACAACACAGGTACACTACACTGCACCTTGGGTGGGAGAACAACACAGGTATACTACACTGCACCTTGGGTGGGAGAACAACACAGGTACACTACACTGCACCTTGGGCGGGAGAACAACACAGGTACACTACACTGCACCTTTTGTGGGAGAACAACACAGGTACACTACACTGCACCTTGGGTGGGAGAACAACACAGGTACACTACACTGCACCTTGGGTGGGTGAACAACACAGGTACACTACACTGCACCTTTTGTGGGAGAACAACACAGGTACACTACACTGCACCTTGGGTGGGAGAACATCACAGGTACACTACACTGCACCTTGGGTGGGTGAACAACACAGGTACACTACACTGCACCTTGGGTGGGTGAACAACACAGGTACACTACACTGCACCTTGGGTGGGTGAACAACACAGGTACACTACACTGCACCTTGGGTGGGTGAACAACACAGGTACACTACACTGCACCTTGGGTGGGAGAGCAACACAGGTACACTACACTGCACCTTGGGTGGGTGAACAACACAGGTACACTACACTGCACCTTGGGTGGGTGAACAACACAGGTACACTACACTGCACCTTGGGTGGGTGAACAACACAGGTACACTACACTGCACCTTGGGTGGGAGAACAACACAGGTACACTACACTGCACCTTGGGTGGGTGAACAACACAGGTACACTACACTGCACCTTGGGTGGGTGAACAACACAGGTACACTACACTGCACCTTGGGTGGGTGAACAACACAGGTACACTACACTGCACCTTGGGTGGGTGAACAGCACAGGTACACTACACTGCACCTTGGGTGGGTGAACAACACAGGTACACTACACTGCACCTTGGGTGGGTGAACAACACAGGTACACTACACTGCACCTTGGGTGGGTGAACAGCACAGGTACACTACACTGCACCTTGGGTGGGTGAACAACACAGGTACACTACACTGCACCTTGGGTGGGAGAACAACACAGGTACACTACACTGCACCTTGGGTGGGTGAACAACACAGGTACACTACACTGCACCTTGGGTGGGTGAACAGCACAGGTACACTACACTGCACCTTGGGTGGGTGAACAACACAGGTACACTACACTGCACCTTGGGTGGGAGAACAACACAGGTACACTACACTGCACCTTGGGTGGGTGAACAACACAGGTACACTACACTGCACCTTGGGTGGGAGAACAACACAGGTACACTACACTGCACCTTGGGTGGGTGAACAACACAGGTACACTACACTGCACCTTGGGTGGGAGAACAACACAGGTACACTACACTGCACCTTGGGTGGGTGAACAACACAGGTACACTACACTGCACCTTGGGTGGGTGAACAGCACAGGTACGCTGCACCGTGTGTGACGGCGCATGAGTCAGCTGAGGGTTGATACCTCATCATGACACAACATTATTCCTCTTGTTTACCTCTCGTCTCCAGCACAGTTATTGTGATGCGTGGTTGATGGTACATGTGTGGTTGATGGTACATGTGTGGTTGATGGTACATGAGTGGTATGATGGTACATGAGTGGTATGATGGTACATGAGTGGTATGATGGTACATGAGTGGTTGATGGTACATGAGTGGTTGATGGTACATGAGTGGTATGATGGTACATGAGTGGTATGATGGTACATGATTGGTATGATGGTACATGAGTGGTTGATGGTGCATGAGTGGTTGATGGTACATGAGTGGTTGATGGTGCATGAGTGGTTGATGGTACATGAGTGGTATGATGGTACATGAGTGGTTGATGGTACATGATTGGTATGATGGTGCATGAGTGGTTGATGGTACATGAGTGGTTGATGGTGCATGAGTGGTTGATGGTACATGAGTGGTATGATGGTACATGAGTGGTTGATGGTACATGATTGGTATGATGGTGCATGAGTGGTTGATGGTACATGAGTGGTTGATGGTACATGATTGGTATGATGGTACATGATTGATATGATGGTGCATGAGTGGTTGATGGTACATGAGTGTTTGATGGTACATGAGTTGTTGATGGTACATGATTGGTATGATGGTACACGAGTGGTTGATGGTACACGAGTGGTTGATGGTACATGAGTGGTTGATGGTGCACGAGTGGTTGATGGTACATGATTGGTATGATGGTGCATGAGTGGTATGATGGTACATGAGTGGTATGATGGTACATGATTGGTATGATGGTACATGAGTGGTATGATGGTACATGAGTGGTTGATGGTACATGAGTGGTTGATGGAACATGATTGGTATGATGGTACATGAGTGGTTGATGGTACATGAGTGGTTGATGGTACATGATTGGTATGATGGTACATGAGTGGTTGATGGTACATGAGTGGTTGATGGAACATGAGTGGTATGATGGTACATGAGTGGTTGATGGTACATGAGTGGTATGATGGTACATGAGTGGTTGATGGTACATGAGTGGTTGATGGTACATGATTGGTATGATGGTACATGAGTGGTATGATGGTACATGAGTGGTATGATGGTACATGAGTGGTATGATGGTACATGAGTGGTATGATGGTACATGAGTGGTATGATGGTACATAAGTGGTATGATGGTACATGAGTGGTTGACGGTACATGAGTGGTATGATGGTACATGAGTGGTTGATGGTACATGAGTGGTTGATGGTACATGATTGGTATGATGGTACATGATTGGTATGATGGTACATGAGTGGTTGATGGTACATGAGTGGTATGATGGTACATGATTGGTATGATGGTACATGATTGGTATGATGGTACATGAGTGGTTGATGGTACATGAGTGGTATGATGGTACATGAGTGGTATGATGGTACATGAGTGGTATGATGGTACATGAGTGGTATGATGGTACATGAGTGGTATGATGGTACATGAGTGGTATGATGGTACATGAGTGGTATGATGGTACATGAGTGGTATGATGGTACATGAGTGGTATGATGGTACATGATTGGTATGATGGTACATGATTGGTATGATGGTACATGAGTGGTATGATGGTACATGAGTGGTATGATGGTACATGAGTGGTATGATGGTACATGAGTGGTATGATGGTACATGAGTGGTATGATGGTACATGAGTGGTATGATGGTACATGATTGGTATGATGGTGCATGAGTGGTATGATGGTACATGAGTGGTATGATGGTACATGAGTGGTATGATGGTACATGAGTGGTATGATGGTACATGAGTGGTATGATGGTACATGATTGGTATGATGGTGCATGAGTGGTATGATGGTACATGAGTGGCATGATGGTACATGATTGGTATGATGGTACATAAGTGGTATGATGGTACATGATTGGTATGATGGTACATGATTGGTATGATGGTACATGATTGGTATGATGGTACATGATTGGTATGATGGTACATAAGTGGTATGATGGTACATGATTGGTATGATGGTACATGAGTGGTATGATGGTACATAAGTGGTATGATGGTACATGAGTGGTATGATGGTACATGAGTGGTATGATGGTACATGATTGGTATGATGGTACATGAGTGGTATGATGGTACATGAGTGGTTGATGGTACATGAGTGGTATGATGGTACATGAGTGGTTGATGGTACATGAGTGGTATGATGGTACATGAGTGGTTGATGGTACATGAGTGGTATGATGGTACATGAGTGGTATGATGGTACATGAGTGGTATGATGGTACATGAGTGGTATGATGGTACATAAGTGGTATGATGGTACATGAGTGGTATGATGGTACATGAGTGGTATGATGGTACATGAGTGGTATGATGGTACATGAGTGGTATGATGGTACATAAGTGGTATGATGGTACATGATTGGTATGATGGTACATAAGTGGTATGATGGTACATGAGTGGTATGATGGTACATGATTGATATGATGGTACATGAGTGGTATGATGGTACATGATTGGTATGATGGTACATAAGTGGTATGATGGTACATGATTGGTATGATGGTACATAAGTGGTATGATGGTACATGATTGGTATGATGGTACATGATTGGTATGATGGTACATGATTGGTATGATGGTACATAAGTGGTATGATGGTACATGATTGGTATGATGGTACATGAGTGGTATGATGGTACATGAGTGGTATGATGGTACATGAGTGGTATGATGGTACATGATTGGTATGAGAGTATATGAGTGGTATTATGGTACGTATGAATGGTGTGAGAGTATATGAGTGGTATTATGGTACGTATGAATGGTGTGAGAGTATATGAGTGGTATTATGGTACATGAATGGTGTGAGAGTATATGAGTGGTATTATGGTACATGAATGGTGTGAGAGTATATGAGTGGTATTATGGTACGTATGAATGGTGTGACAGCACATGAGTGATATGATGGGAGTATATAAATGGTATGATTTACATGGGTGGTATGAAAGTACATGAGAGGTATGATTTACATGAGTAGTACGAGAGTACATAGGTGGTATGAGAGTACATGAGTGGTATGAGAGTACATGGGTGGTATGAGAGTACACAAGTAGTATAAGGATATAGAAGAGTTAGTTTTTCTGACCTTGGTCAAAAGATGTCAACTTTAAGAATGACAGCCAGCGCCAATAGCACAACCGCATGGAAAATGATAGACCGGATAACTAGAGGTTTCAAAACAAGGGATGCCAAGATAGTGATAATACTCTTCGAGTCACTTGTTCTCTAGGCTGGAGTACTGCTGTACTCTAACAATCCCGCTTAAGGCAGGTGAAATTGCAGGCCTGTGGAATGTGTAGAGACCCTTCACTGCTCTCAAAGATTCAATCAAGGACGTAAATTACCTGTTGCATCTACCTGTATTCTGTACCTGTAGCTTCTACCTGTTGCATCTACCTGTATTCTGTACCAGTAGCTTCTGCCTGTGGTCTGTACCTGTAGCTTCTACCTGTAGTCTGTACCTGTAGCTTCTACCTGTAGTCTGTACCTATAGCATCTATCTGTATTCTGTACCTGTAGCTTCTACCTGTAGTCTGTACCTGTAGCATCTACCTGTATTCTGTACCTGTTGCCTCTACCTGTAGTCTGTACCTGTAGCTTCTACCTGTGGCATCTACCTGTAGCTTCTACCTGTATTCTGTACCTGTAGCCTCTACCTGTAGTCTGTACCTGTAGCTTATACCTGTAGTCTGTACCTGTAGCTTTTACCTGTAGCTTCTACCTGATGTATGTACCTGTAGTGTCTACCTGTAGCATCTACCTGCATTTTGTACCCTCTACCTGTAGTCTGTACCTGTAGCATCTACCTGTAGTCTGTACCTGTAGCGTCCACCTGTAGTTTCTACCTGTAATCTACCTGTAACCTCTTCCTGTAATCTTTACCTGTAGCTTCTACCTGTAGTCTGTACCTGTAGCTTATACCTGTAGTCTGTACCTGTAGCTTTTACCTGAAGTCTGTACCTGTAGCTTTTACCTGAAGTCTGTACCTGTAGCTTCTACCTGAAGTCTGTACCTGTGGCATCTACCTGTAGTCTGTACCTGTAGCTTCTACCTGTAGTCTATACCTGTAGTTTCTACCTGTACCATCTACCTGTATTCTCTACCTGTAGCGTCTACCTGTATTCTCTACCTGTAGCTTCTACCTGTATTCTGTACCTGTAGCTTCTACCTATATATTGTACCTGTAGCTTCTACCTGTAGTCTGTACCTGTAGCCTCTATCTGTAATCTGTACCTGTATCTTCTACCTGTTATCTGTACATGTAGCTTCTACCTGTAGCATCTACCTGTATTCTGTACCTGTAGCATCTACCTGTATTCTGTACCTGTAGCTTCTACCTGTAATCTGTAGCTTCTACCTGTAATCTGTACCTGTAGCTTCTACCTGTAATCTGTACCTGTAGCTTCTACCTGTAATCTGTACCTGTAGCTTCTATCTGTAATCTGTACCTGTAGCTTCTACCTGTAGCATCTACCTGTATTCTGTACCTGTAGCTTATACCTGTAATTTGTACCTGTAGCTTCTACCTGTAATCTGTACCTGTAGCTTCTACCTGTAATCTGTACCTGTAGCTTCTACCTGTATTCTGTACCTGTAGCTTCTACCTGTATTCTGTACCTGTAGCTTCTACCTGTAATCTGTACCTGTAGCTTCTACCTGTAATCTGTACCTGTAGCTTCTACCTGTAATCTGCACCTGTAGCTTCTACCTGTAATCTGTACCTGTAGCTTCTACCTGTAATCTGTACCTGTAGCTTCTACCTGTAATCTGTACCTGTAGATTCTACCTGTAGCATCTACCTGTATTCTGTACTTGTAGCTTCTACCTGTAATCTGTACATGTAGCTTATACCTGTAGCATCTACCTGTATTTTGTACCTGTAGCTTCTACCTGTAATCTGTACCTGTAGCTTCTACCTGTAATCTGTACCTGTAGCTTCTACCTGTAATCTGTACCTGTAGCTTCTACCTGTATTCTGTACCTGTAGCATCTACCTGTATTCTGTACCTGTAGCTTCTACCTGTAATCTGTACCTGTAGCTTCGACCTGTAATCTGTACCTGTAGCTTCTACATGTAATCTGTACCTGTAGCTTCTACCTGTATTCTGTACCTGTAGCTTCTACCTGTATTCTGTACCTGTAGCTTCTACCTGTAATCTGCACCTGTAGCTTCTACCTGTAATCTGTACCTGTAGCTTCTACCTGTAATCTACCTGTAGCTTCTACCTGTAGCATCTACCTGTATTCTGTACCTGTAGCTTCTACCTGCAGCTTCTACCTGTATTCTGTACCTGTAGCTTCTACCTGTAGCTACCTGTATTCTGTACCTGTAGCTTCTACCTGTATTCTGTACCTGTAGTCTATACCTGTAGTTTCTACCTGTACCCTCTACCCCTATTCTCTACCTGTAGCGTCTACCTGTAGTCTCTACCTGTAGCCTCTACCTGTAGTCTCTACCTGTAGCCTCTACCTGTAGCTTCTACCTGTAATCTGTACCTGTAGCTTCTACCTGTAATCTGTACCTGTAGCCTCTACCTGTAGTCTTTGCCTGTAGCTTCTATCTGTAGTCTGTACCTGCAGCCTCTACCTGTAGTCTGTACCTCTAGCTTCTACCTGTATTCTGTACCTGTAGCTTCTACCTGTATTTTGTACCTGTAGCTTCTACCTGTAGTCTGTACCTGTAGCCTCTATCTGTAATCTGTACCTGTAGCTTCTACCTGTAATCTGTACCTATAGCTTCTACCTGTATTCTGTACCTGTAGCTTATACCTGTAATCTGTACCTGTAGTTTCTACCTGTAATCTGTACCTGTAGCTTCTACCTGTAATCTGTACCTGTAGCTTCTACCTGTATTCTGTACCTGCAGCTTCTACCTGTAGCATCTACCTGTAGCTTCTACCTGTAATCTGTACTTGTAGCTTCTACCTGTAATCTGTACCTGTAGCTTCTACCTGTAATCTGTACCTGTAGCTTCTACCTGTATTCTGTACCTGTAGCTTCTACCTGTAGCATCTACCTGTATTCTGTACCTGTAGCTTCTACCTGTAATCTGTACCTGTAACTTCTACCTGTAATCTGTACCTGTAGCTTCTACCTGTAATCTGCACCTGTAGCTTCTACCTGTAATTTGTACCTGTAGCTTCTACCTGTAATCTGTACCTGTAGCTTCTACCTGTAGCATCTACCTGTATTCTGTACCTGTAGCTTCTACCTGTATTCTGTACCTGTAGCTTCTACCTGTAGCATCTACCTGTATTCTGTACCTGTAGCTTCTATTTGTATTCTGTACCTGTAGCTTCTACCTGTATTCTGTACCTGTAGCTTCTACCTGTAGCATCTACCTGTATTTTGTACCTGTAGCTTCTACCTGTATTCTGTACCTGTAGCTTCTATTTGTATTCTGTACCTGTAGCTTCTACCTGTATTCTGTACCTGTAGCTTCTACTTGTAGTCTGTGTCTGTAGCTTCTGCTCGTAATTTTTTTTTTTTTTTTTTTTTAGGTAGATATTTTGTATTAAAATTACGTAGCTCGATCGGTAGCGCACTCAGCTCACACACTGAGGTCCGGAGTTCGAATCTTCCGTACGGCTGGAAAACATTAGGACGTGTTTCCATAAGACACCTGCTGTCCCTGTTCACCCATCAGTATAAAGTGGGTACCTGGGTGTTAGTCCACTGGTGTGGGTCGCATCCTGTGACATAATTGATCTAATTTGCCCGAAATGCTCAGCATAACAAGCGGCTTTCTATATAGTAGTATCTCATTGATGTCAGCTTGGACTGTATACCTTGTACATGTACTTGTAGTAAATTAAAAAATAATAATAATAATAATAATATTATTATTATTATTATTATTATTATTATTATTATTATTATTATTATTATTATTATTATGCTACACCAGCATTGTGTGGTTACCATATTCTGTATGATAGTTACATTGTGAGAAAACGTTCAGTGTCCCTGATTGTTTGGTATAGTTAAATTGTGGGAATAAGTCCTAGCTACAGTTTCCTATCGTATTCCATCACACAGAATGGATATAGTTAATGAGATAATGAGATGTGTCAGCCTGACCTGGTAGACTTCAGTAAGGCACTGAGAACATCTTTGAGTATTTCACTGTGAGTTGTAGTGTGGTTTGTGGGGACAGAGTTCGGCATTTTTCTTTTATTTTCGGAAAATGATAAAAATTATTTGTGTTGGTACTCTATATGGTGATGACATGGTGGGAATAAAGCATACAGAAGAGGTATCACGCTGGTATGGGGTAAAATTGTTGGATCCAGGTGTAGTGTGAAGTGTTGTGAGTGAGTCAAGTGTGGCAAGCAACAAACACCTGGCTTGCACACCTGTGGGAATCTTCACCGCGCGTAAACAACAAGCATGGCGGCCAGGTCTCTCGTCAGCGCACACCACACAAACGTTTTCTTAGTGCCTTAAACAAACATCGAACATCGTGCACATTTGCATGAACAGATATTTTTCAAGTTGTAAAGAGTCACTTAGGTTGAGTGTAGTTGTTGTTTACCAAGTTGTATGTCTTGGCTGGTGTCACCGGGATAGACATCAACAGGTTTAGTGGGCAGTTGATGTTTTGACACGAGAGCGCCTGTGCTCTTGGACAAATATCATTGTTGTGAGCACCACTGTGGCAGTCTTAGCACACCACCGTATTGTGTGGTAATGAGTGCCTCTGTTTGTTTCTCATGCAGGTGTGCATCCCTTCCTCCCCCCCCTCCCCCCCCACACACACATTGCTTGGCTCTACCACACAATACTTATCATCACTACTTGACTCCGCACTACTTGGCTAGACTCCACGTGTACTCGCTTGTACTCAAGAGTTATCTTTTTAGGGTTAAAGTCGCAGCTCTGAAAGAGGCTTGACAAATTTACTAACTTTGATCCTGGAGGCTATTAGTTTGTTTCATCTACTCATCAGACTGTGACAGCAGTTTGCGTCCACCATTCAGCCAACCTGAGACATAGAAATGTTTAATACTATTCATATGCCTCGTCCGTGTCCGTGTCTTTAGTTTTCATCTGCGGTTGTTTGTGCGTGGTCGCTCATTTGCTGTAGTTGTTCTCGTCATGTTGTGGTTGTGGAAGGGGTTTGGCTGGGAGGGGAGGGGTCTTAGGTCTTTGCCTCTCATCTCAACTAGTCTAAACCGGATTTCACTTAATTCCTAGTCTCGCAAGTTCTTTCATACTTATTCTTGGATCTGTGGCCGGAATCTGCCAGTGCCATTTCCATATCAAAATTATTCCATTTCCCGAGCACCCTATGGCACCCTACCTGGAGTCTACCTACCTGGAGGTTATTCCGGGAATCAACGCCTCAGCGGCCCGATCCATGACCAGGCCTGATGGATCGGGACCTGATCAACGAGGCTGTTACTGCTGGCCTCATGTAGTCCAACGTACAAACCACAGCCCGGCTGATTCGGCACTGACTTTAGATATCTGCCCAGCTCTCTCTTGAAGACAACCAGGGATCTATTGGTAATTCCCCTTATGGTTGGTGGGAGGCTGTTGAACAGTCTTGGGCCCCGGACACTTACTGTGTTTTCTCTTAGTATACGAGTGGCGCCCCTACTTATCACTGGGCGTATGTTGCATCGCCTGCCAAGTCTTTTTGTTTTCGTAGAGAGTGATTTCTGTGTGAAGATTAGGGACCAGTCCCTCCAGGATCTTCCAGGTGTAGATTATGATGTATCTCGCCTGCGCTCCAGTGAGTACAAGTCAAGTGCTTGCAAGCGTTCCCAGTAGTTAAGGTGTTTGATGGAACACTAAAATATTTCATGATGTGTCTGTGGTTCATTTTCAACTTAAGCTTCCTTCTTCCGTTGTTGCCAAACCTTGTCTATCAGAAGCATGTCACAGATATGCCCTATGAAGGCGATTGAGTGTTTTGCACGTCGTTGTAATGTTTCCCCAGGTCCTTCTGTATTTTTTTATCAACCTTGTTTATTTTTCTCCTAACTCAAAGGTCATTCCTCTTGCGCCAGGAATAGTTCATCTGCGAACCACTGCACTTCTCTAGTTGGTGGACGTGCTCAGATACAAGTTTATGGTGGTGCTGCATACTCTCCTTCACATGTCAACTATTGTATTTTGAGTAACTTTTTGACAAGGTTTATGAGTGTGTGCGTTAATGTCAACAATCGCACATATGACGCCAGTGCTTGGTTTATATATATGCTCTTTGGACCTTATGCTGGCTACTATACCCGACCCTAATTACTTCCGGTGGAAAAGTTCCGAATTTTATACCTTTAATATACCTTATAGTTTTGAGATCTTTTCTACTCCCGGAGCTTGGCCCTGGGCCAGGTTCGTTTGGTCATTGCTTAGTCAACCAGACTGTTGCTACTGGTTGGCCAACTGGTCCACATATCCATCATAGCCTGGTTGATCTGGCACGTGGTGATACTTGTCCACTTTCCCCTTGGAAACTTCTATACTTGTTCCGGCAGTGTTTCTGATGTCTTCTGGTAAGATATTCTAGAGCAACGAATGTTGATCCAATGTTCATTTATTCTGCTCACTTCGCTCCTGCTTTTCACTGGGATTATTTTGCACTTCCTCCCATATCTCTCACTCCAGTATGTTGTTATGGCAATGTGCAGATTTGGAACCAGGCCCTCGAGTACTTTCCAGGTATATATTTTCATATCTCTCCTCTGCTCAGTTGAGGACATATATAGGAATCTTAGGTATTCCTAGTAATTTAGATGCTTCATTGGCTTTATGCAAGCCATAAATGATCTTTATATATGTTCCGGCTCTTATATCTCTCTTGCCCTGATTAGGGCCGTCAACACTGAACAGCATTCTAAACGAGAGAGCACAGGCTATTTAAAACATCACCATTGGTACTATATGCCTTGTTTTGAAAGTTCTCATTGTCCACTGTCATCTTCCTGGCTGTTGTGTTCTTCAAAAGAAAGGTCAGAGTCATAATTACTCCCAGGTCTTCCACGTGTTCCTTTCCTTTTATTTGATGATCCTGTTAAGTTTTTATACAATGACCCTTTTGAGTTTTCATTATTTTCATATGTAAGCAGCTGGAACTTGTCACCATTGAGCGTCATATTTTCCACTGCCCACTGGAAATCCCTTTTCATTATCTTCCTACAATATTTCAGTGATTTCATGCTTATTTTGCTGTCATCTGTAAATTATTATGCAAATCTGTGACATGTGTTTTTATCTATACTGAACACCCTTTCTCGTACTTTGTGACATACTTGTCACTACTTTTGCAGCCCAACCTGAGATCAGGTTTTGCTGTTAACCACACGATTAACCAGGTTCTTTGTGCTAGTGGTCCACAGGCTCACATAACCATCACAATCCACGTGCAGAAGGAATCTGTCCAGTTTCTTGGAAAATTGTATCTTGGTTGCTTTAGTATTTCTAACATCTACTGGTAGCAAGTTGAAGAGTCTTGGACCCCGGATGTTAAGAACATAAAGAAGGAACACTGCAACAGGCATACTGACCCATGCGGAGCAGGTCCATGGCTCTCCCCCCTCCCCCCTCCCGGATTAGCCCAATGACCCACCCAGTCTGGTCACCTTCACTCAAGGAAGGAGCACGGCACCAGACCCAGCAGAACAAGCTAGTCCGATCCAACTCTCACCCACCAACACCCACTCATGTATTTATCTAACCTATTTTTAAAACTACACAACGTTTTAGCCTCAATAAATGTACTCGGGAGTTTGTTCCACTCATCTACAACTCTGTTACCAAACCAGTGCTTTCCTGAATCTGAATTTTTCCAACTTGAAACCATTGCTGCGAGTCCTGTCTTGGCTGGAAATTTTCAGCACGCTATTTACATCCCCTTTATTTATTCCTGTTTTCCATTTATACACCTCGATCATATCCCCCCTAATTCGACGCCTTTCGAGAGAGTGCAGATTCAGGGCCCTCAGTCTATCCTCATAAGGAAGATTTCTGATACATGGGATCATCTTTGTCATCCTCCTCTGTACGTTTCCCAGAGCATTTATATCCATTCTGTAATACGGTGACCAGAACTGAGCAGCATAGTCTAAATGAGGCCTAACCAAGGATATATAGAGTTGAAGAACAACCTGAGGACTTCTATTATTTATACTTTAGATATGAAGCCAAGAATTCTGTTAGCTTTATTGCGAACACTAATGCACTGTTGTCTTGGTTTTAGAATACTGCTAACCAAAACTCCTAAATCCTTTTCACAATCAGTAGTATTAAGATCTACATTATTTAGTTTATATGTCGCATGGTTATTTTCCTGTCCAACATTTAGACCTTTGCATTTGTCTATATTAAACAGCATCTGCCACTTCTCTGACCATTGCATCAGTCTATTCATATCATCCTGGAGTGCTCTAGTGTCCTAATTAGAATGAATTGGACGGCCTATTTTGGTGTCATCAGCAAATTTGCTTATGTCGCTATTTATTCCCACATCTGTGTCGTTTATGTAAATTATGAACAACAACGGGCCCAACACTGACCCCTGAGGAACACCGCTTGTGACGTGCCCCCATTCTGATTTCTCCCCATTTATGCAAACTGCTGCCTATTTGTCAGCCATGCCTCTACCCAGGAAAAAATTTCTCCTCCTATTCCGTGTGCCTTAAGTTTCCTCAATAACCTCTGATGTGGAACTCTATCGAAAGCCTTACTGAAGTCCATATACACAATATCATATTCATTACCATGATCGACCTCCTCAGACACCTAAGTGAAAAAAAATTAGTAAATTCATAAGACAGGAACGCCCCTTTGTAAAACCGTGTTGAGATTCATTAATCAGTCTGTGCCTATCAAGATGGCTTCGAATTGCTTCGGCAATTGATTCCATAAATTTTCCCACTATGGAGGTAAGGCTTATTAAGGTCTATAGTTCGAAGCCAAGGACCTGTCACCTGCCTTGTAAATATGTATTACATTTGCCATTTTCCACTTATCAGGCACTATGCCAGTTTGTAGTGATATGTTAAAAAGATTAGCCAAAGGTATGCTAAGTTCTTCTTTACATTCCTTTAACACCCTTGCAAACAGTTCATCATGGCCTGGGGATTTGTTAGGTTTTAGTTTCTCTATTTGTCTGAGGACCATGTCACTAATTACCACAATCGTGCATAGTTTATTAACGCCTTGTTCTACATAATCTATTACTTCAGGAGTATCGCTAGTATTTTCCTGGGTGAAAACTGAGAGGAAGTAGGTATTGAGAATTTCACACATATCCTTATCACTGTCAGTGATCTGACCAGAGTTACTCTTAAGTGGGTCAATCTTGTCCCTAATTTTACTTCTGTATACCTGAAAGAACCCTTTTGGGTTAGTCTTTGAATCCCTTGCGACCTTAGCCTCATAATCCCTTTTTGCTTTTCTTATTCCTTTCTTTATTTCTCTCTTAATTGAATATATTGATTTCTTAACTGCCCATCCCCTCTTTTGATATGCCTATATATGCCTCTCTTTTGACCAGCGAGATGTTTTAATCAATTGCTCATCCATTTGGAATCATTTTTGTTAGATCTAATTTCCCTACTCGGAACAAAAGTTGTCTGGGCAGCTAGAACTATGTTCTGGAAAACGTCATATTGGCAACCAAGATCACCTACCTGACCCATAGTCAGGACATTCCAATTTAGCCCACCCAGGTAATTTTTCAGTCCCATGAAGTCGGCCAAGCGAAAATTTGGGACAGATTTGATTGCAGTTATC